>NC_056750.1:638798187-638993187 GCF_019279795.1 Protopterus annectens
AAGCTCAAGGTTTACTAGTAGCTCTAGATCAAGCCCCTTATCCCATGATGCATTGCTGGAATTACCTTAGATCTTGCTTGTTGCATGTACAATATCCATGTAAGAGAACTACCATCCCATAGAGAGGAAGAAGGATTGAGTAACCAGGATGAAACCAGCCTCTAGGTCAACTATCAGCCAGGTGGGGGATGGAGGGAGGGACGCAAGAATGAAGGTGAGATGGAACAACTCACATGGAATGTTATGGTGAGTACATAGCGTCTTAATGTGAAGTTGTTCAATCTCACCGTTCATTCTTCACTGATGGGTAGCGTTCCTAGCACCCTCAATCTCGGGTGGCTCACAGGAGTACATTCTTCAGGACCATAGACCCAAAGGAAGCCCTATCCCTGGAGGCCTTATCAACTTTGTAATGAGTGATAAAAGTATGAGGTTTAGACCAAGTGGCTGCAGCACAAATGTTATCAAGGGGCAATTTGGCTTAGAATGCAGAAGATGTAGAGACTGCCCTGGCAGAATGAGCTTTAATCTTGTATAGTAAGGGCATATTACCAGCTGAATAAACAAAGGTAATACAATCAGATAGCCATTTCAAAAGCATTGTATTAGCTACTGGTCTACCTTTTCTGGCTTCAGAGAATGATACAAAGAGCTGGTCTGATTTTCTGACATCTTTTGTTCTGTCCAAATAATATATGAGCTGTCTGTGAACATCACGTTTGTGCAGCATATACTCCAATTTATTGGAATGATTAGGGAAGAAAACTGGTAACTCAATGACTTGGTCGATATAAGATTCTGAATAAACTTTGTGCAAAAAAGAGGGGTTTGTCCTAAGAGAAACTATCAGCATGAAAAATCAAATAAGTAGGGCTGATAGATAAAGCTTGAAGTTCTGACACTCTGCGGGCAGAAGTAATGGCCACCAGAAAAATGGTTTTCCATGATAAAATTAAGAGATCACAAGATGATGCTGGTTCAAAAGGTGGAAGAATTATACGAGACAACATAAAGTTTAGATTCCAAGGAGAATAAGGAGTTTTCACTGGAGGTCTCATGTGAAGGGTTCCTTTGAGAAAGGCCTTGGACAACATGTGGGACATTATGTTTAGCCCGTCCACTCGGAGATGAAAGTTAGATATAGCAGCCAACTGGACCCAAACTGTAGCAGCTGCAGCTCCTTTATTAAAGATCATAGTCAAGAATTCTAAAATGGACGACAAAGGGGCTTGATAAGGATCAATGTTCTGTTTAGAGGCCCATATGGAAAATCTCTTCCACTTACTAAGATATAATTTTCTGGTGGGCAGCTTATGGGAAGACAAGAGGATCTGCCTTTTCTCATTAGAAAGGTCATGAAGCCTGGCTATGAGGGGAACTGGAGCAGCCAAGCTGTTAGCTTCAGTAACTGCAATGATGGATGGAGGTCCCCTGATGGATGTGTCAGAAGGTCCGGAACTGGTTCCAGAATCCATGGATCTTCCAGTAGATGATGATGAAGAAATGGGAACCAAATCTGCCAAGGCAAATGAGGGGCTATAAGAATGATAGTCCTTCCCAGTGATATTGCTTTCAGTAGAAGCCTAGGTATTAGAGGGATTGGAGGGAATGCATAGAGGAGACCTGGGGGCCAGTCGTGTACGAGTGCATCTCTTGGGGTTCTCCCGAAGGGGGAATCAGGGCAAAGTAGTTTCTGCATTTCATGTTGATGTGACTGGCAAAAAGACTGCAGCAAGGCTGGCCCCATTTGTGGAAAATCCTGTCCGCAATCTCTTGTTTGAGGGACCACTTGTGCGTCAACAAAATTGCCCTGCTCAGTTTGTCTGCTATCACGTTGGATCTCCCCGGGATGTGCGTTGCCAACAGAAAACACTGGGAGGAAGCAGCCCACTGCCAAACTCTGAGGGCTTCTTGGCAAAGGGGGTAAGACTTGGTCCCGCCTTGCTTGTTCAAGTACCAGACTACTGACATATTGTCTGTCTGAATTGCAATCATCCCTAGAGGAAGAGAGTCTTGGAAGTACTGCAACGCCAGAAGTACTGCTCTCATCTGCAGAACATCGATATGCATATGTGACTCTTGATCTGTCCATGTGCCTTGGGCAGTCTTTCCCTGAAAATGCCCCCCCCCCACCCTATAAGGGAAGCGTCCATGGTCACAGTGGCTACTGGAGGGAGTAGTACAAAGGGGTGTCCTATGGTTACATGAAGAGACGTCAACCACCACTGGAGATCTCTCATGCAAGAGTTTGTAATTAAAATCATATGACTCATTGGAAGTTCCTGATAGGACCATTGAGTGAACAGCAGCCATTGAAGAATCTGCATATACATCCTTGCTAATGGTATGGCCAAGATCACTGCAGCCATCAGACCTAATACTTTTAAGACTTCTGCGGCTGGTGCTCTGACCTTTGACACTAATGAACTGACATGCTGGTGAAGAAGAAAGACCCACTTGATTGGTAGTCATAGAGTGGTGATTGAAGTGTTTAACTCTGCCCCTATAAAGATGATATGCTGCGATGGTGACAAGGCAGATTTCTCTGACTTGACTGTAATGCCTAAGTGATGGCAGAGTGTCAAAGTGTATTCCCTTGCCTGAATCAGTTGATGCCTGGTGGTGGAGATAAGGAGCCAATCGTCAAGGTAAGGAGCCAATCATCTAGGTACGGAAACACCTGGAATCCTAGACACCTCAGATGAGCCGTGACCACTGCCATGCATTTGGTGAACACTCTGGAGGCTGTAGTGAGACCAAAGGGCAGGGGTCAAAATTGATAATGATTGGCTCCCAGCTGGAAAAGCAGATGATCTTTGGAAGGCCCAGCCATTTTTATGTGGTAGTGCGCATCCTTGAGATCTATTGAGCACATCCAATTGTCTCTCCCTAAAAAGGCAAGTATAGACTGTAGCATGACCATCCGGAACTTCTCTTTCTTCACAAATTGGTTGAATCTGCTGAGGTCCAAAATAGGTCTCCAGTCCCCTGTTTTCTTTGGAACCAAAAAGAGTCTTGAGTAAGTTCCGGATCCTATTTGGTTTGCTGGGACTGGCTGGATGACTCTTTTTTTTCTAGCAACTTGCAGACCTCTATAGCTGCTTGTTCCCTGTAACTGGGTGGAACATCCAGGATTCTCCTTGGGGGTGTGGGTGGAGTGGAGAACGGTATGAAATACCCTCTGGAAATAATACTTTGTACCCAGCTGTCATTTATTATATCTTGCCAGGCATCCGGGTACAAAGATAAGCGACCCCTGACTGCCTCCAGAGCAGGACAGTCAGGTCTCCTTTCAGGAGCGCTGACAGGGTTGACCACAGTGATCTCTGTCACCCTGGTGGTGCGGACCCCCTCTGCCATGAGGGCGGCATCTTCCATTGTTACCCCCTCCTCTGCCCCTAGAGGGGGGTTGACCATGTGTGTCCTGAATGTCCTCAAAGAGGGATAGTGGGGACCCTTCTGATTCATCCAAGTCAGTGTCTTGGGCTTTTCAGAACCACATTTTCCCTCCCTGTTGGCCTTTGGGGTAAGGCTGCGTAGGGGTGGAAAAATTGACTCCGACGGCAGACAGAGTCTTTCCCTCCTGCTCACACCTGGTGAGAGTTTCCTTCACTTTGGGCTTAAAGAGAGATGAGCCATCAAAAGGGGTGTTGACAAATGAAGACTTAAAGGGCTCCATGAAGGAACACAAGCGCATCCAGGAATGTCTTCTTAGAGCAATTCCTGTATCCGCTGCCCTACTTGTCCCATCAGCCGCATATGATATTAGACGCATGGACGAGTTCACAATGGAATTTAGGGTAGCAAGCTGGGTGGCAATATTGTCAGAAGCCCTAGCAGCTACAGTACCCTGAAGAGCATCTCCCAACTCCTTAAGGAGATCTCTTTGCAGTCTGGTGAAATGGGTCAAATAGTTCAGGGATCGGAGTGTAAAATTCACTGAACTAAACATGTGTTTCTCATATCGATCCATGATCCTGGACTCTCTGTTAGGAGGATGGATCAACAAGGAAGTCTCAGACATTTCCTTCTTGGTGGCCACCACCACCACCATGGCATCAACAGGGACTCCCTTGGACAAAAAGTCTTTATCTATGGGGGCAGAAATTAACTTGTTAAGCCTCCGAGGGGCAGGTTTCATGGACTCCGGTGACTCCCACGCCCTCTGAGAGACCAGATGCATGAGCTCATCGAAGGGCGGAGACACCCAAGAGGTGGAAGGTTGAGACCCGAAAGCCTTCAGGAGAACTGACTCATCCTCAGTAGGGCTTTTGGACTGCCAATCACCCCTCTGCCTAAGGATCTCAAGTATCTCCACAAAGGAGATATCCTCAAAGAGGGATAGTGGGGACCCTTCTGATTCATCCAAGTCAGTGTCAGATGTCAACGACTCCTGTAGGGAGTTCAAGTGTCTCTTCTTACACAATCTCTTCCTGGGGACCTCCTCAGTGGGAGCCTCTGGGGAGGTCTCAGAAGAGCGTGGGGCATCCTGTGGGCCTACCTGAGGTTCAGAGTTTCTACGCTTGGCCTGGATGACGGAGGCAAAAGTGGACACAGGCACTTTGGAGGAAGAAGAGGCCAGACCTGGTGTCGAGGATGTCTTTGGGGACAAGGCTCTCCTCATGGCTTCAAAAGCATCACAGCTCCGATGAGAAGGAGCCAACAGACCTGAAGGAACCACTAGCCCCTCCTGCACCAAAGCCGTGGGCTCCGAGCCGGAGGTAAGAGCCAAGCTCATCCGAGCCGCGGCCCCAAGAGGAAGAGTCAGCACCGACAAGTCAGTACGACTATCCTCCCTGGACCCGACAGGAGAGTGTCGGCCCCTAGAGTCCCCGGTCAGTGCTGAGGATGTCAGAGTAGATGGAACTGATGACACCAAAGCAGGTCTCAGCTCCAAAGGCTCCACGATCAGCAGGTCAGCTCCTTCTGGCTCTGAAGATCCGGTACAGCTCAGAGGAGGAGCAGTCAAATCCGGGCTGGTGGTCTTCGGTTCCGATGCTTGGGTCAGAGCCAACAACAATTTAGCAAGGCCGGGTGCCCGTAAGAGTTTCTGCACCAATCTGTCCATATCCAAATCCAAGAGGCTGACAGAAGACCTAGAGTAGTGCACCAAATGTACAAATTGAAGGAGTGGAGATACAGGTCTTTCAGAGACCGGCTCCAGAACTGTGGGACGGCTCCAAAACAAAGAGACACTCGGCTCCAAGAGCTGTGGAGCCAAACACCCAGAATCCTCCACTTTCTTTGACTTTCTCAAGTCATTGGATGCCTTAGAGTCTGCTGAGGATTCAGAAGATTTAGAGGACTTGCTGGCCCCATCCTGGTCAGTCAAAGCTTCAGCAAAAGGATGCTTCAACAAACCTCTATCCACAAACTTCCTTTTCCTCTCTAAAAGAACCCTTGAAGAAAAGGAATGGCAAATACTGCAGGACTCCTGCAAATGCACTGCATCTAAACAATAAATGCACTGAATGTGCCCATCAGTAAGAGACATCTTTTGCCCGCAGTCTGGACATTTCTTGAATCCAGACTTTGGGTGTTTGTCTTTTTCCCCAGACATAACAAGAAAAATTTTAGGCTTAACTATATAAACAAATAACACAAGTCTATATACAGCCTAAAAGTCAAATCACAACTATACTTAGGCTCAAGTTAACACGCCTAAAATATAAAACACACTCTAAACAATGGCCCGGAGAAAAAAGGGGCCAACACTATGTAAATATATATAACTGCGCACTAACTATCTATACTATTAATGCAATAACTATGATAATAGAAAAACACACAGTCTAAGACCTAGGCCCAACACGAGGCCACTACAATTATACTAAATAGTAAGGGCACCAAGGGAATGCATTTAATAGAAAAAACTACAGCAGCTATTATAAGACTAATCTAACTAGAAATAGAAAAAAAGTTATGGAATAACTTGCGAAAAGTTATTTTTTGATCAAAAAAAGCTCGAGCAAACTAGAATCACCGAGATCCGTGGTTCAGCAAACTAGATCTGAGGTGATTCAAGCAGTGCATCATGGGATAAGGGGCTTGGTCTCGAGCTACTGGTAAACCTTGAGCTTTGTAAACGGCCGTGTTGGAGCCGAGGGATCGGCTCCAAACCCATCAATGAAGAATGAAAGGTGAGACTGAACAACTTCACATGTCATGTTTTTTGGCGGGAGCATTGTATATGCCTTTGACTTCTAGAAGTTTCAAATTATTTTTTAAAGTTAGACCTTCAGAGTTCTAAGAGATGGCATTTTCTTGCACCCACCTTGCCTCACTAGAGCCGTACTCCAGGACTCAACGTACAGCTCATTTACCGAGAACTACTTCCATGACGTACTGAATGCAGGGGACCTTGCTCTGATCCTGAGTTGATTACTCAGCATCTAGTATCCACATATCCCTAGGCAATGATTTTATAATGACCGGTCACCTAAGGAATAGGAAAGAATATCAAATTCCTTAAAGGTAGGATAGAGCTGTTCTGTTCTCAAACTAGACTCAAACCTTGTACTCTCTTGTTACCCCCAATCCAGCCAAAATAGTCAGTCACTCAGTATGAATGACTAGGTCTTTGACTCTCACTCTCCTTCTCTGTCAGAAATGATAAATTACACAAAGTCATTCACAGTGTTGGACCCCCACTTCAGCAGCACCTGTCTTCCATCTAGTGAAACAAGAATGACCCTCTGTAGCAGCTTAGTCCTTTCCAGTCCTAAAGAATTCATCATTAATCATCATCTTGTGCCTGAGCAAGGCCTATAAGATCATACTTTACTTATCTCCTAGGGAGCTAGTGCACATTGTATACATCCCTGGCTGCCAAAATGTTACTATAATCATGTTAATAAGTGATTCTCTGGTCTTTAAATACTCATCATGGGCCACTGCCCAACTCTTGTTCTACTTCTGGAACTTTACAAGTCTTTACTTATTTTGCTCAACAGTGAGGTCAGACTGACTGACCTGTAGTATTTTGTACTATTATTTTATCCTATCCTTCAAGAGCAGTCTGGCATTTGGTGCAGAGGGTAATGGCTGGGAGACGTAGTTCATGTGGTACATGTTCGATTCCCTCAGCTCTCATTTGCCTGCTGTGGGACCTTGAACCATCAGACACTGTTCATGGGTTACCCCTGAAAAGGGACTTGTATGTCCGGTGGGCCTACTTGTTAACAAATGGATATTATTATTATTATTATAATTATTATTATTATTATTATCAGCACCAATGCCACTCATCTCCTATCCCCCAGACCAACTCCATTCTTCAAGGTACCTTGAGAAAAGTTCTGGGAGAGGATCTACCAGAGTTGCAGCAGCCTTTTCGAGGAGCTTTGGAAGGATCCCATTTGATTCTTGTGACTTGTCCTCCTTCATCCCCCTCAATGACTTTTTCAGGTCTCCTTTTATTTTTTTCGCCATCTCTCCATCCTTTACCTCATGCTTTCCTCGCCTTCCCGCCTGTATCTTACCTTGTGCTTCATAAGTGAACAGTGAAGCAGAATATTAATGTGGTGCCATCTTTGTTATCACTCTTCTCAAGCACATGCTACTTCTGTACTAGTTTCGTACTATTTCACTGCCTTAGTCTCCACCTTCTTCCTTTCCCCTGTATATACAAGGAAGGCCTTTTTCCCTGCCCTAATGCCTGCTGCATGCCTTTTTCACCTTCCTAATGCACTTTGCTCTCCTTATTTTACTCTAGGAATATCCTTCTCACTGATCTCCCTCTCTTGTTCATCCACTCCTTGTATCTTCTTACGCCTTCTCTCATAACTGCCCTCACTTCCTCGATGAGCCAGACTGGCTTTCTCCTTCTTTCATGACTTGACCACCGTACTTCACCTCTTTTTCATTCCTGTACAAACTGCTTGCTTTATGGTTTCCTTTAGTCCCTCTACTTACTCAGTCTCACTCCATTTATACACATCACATATCATGAGCCCCACTATCTCGCTATATTTTATTGCCCTGCAGTACCAGATATTATTTTTGTTGGGTTTTTCTTAGCCAGTGTTAACCACATAGAAGTAGTGTCACTATTAGCCAATGGCATCTTGACCTATAGATCTGTATCCTCATTCCCCTATAAAGAATGAGATATAATTCAGTTTCTGGATCCAAATGACATTTTTTCTCAAACCTTTCCAAGTAAAATGCTTCAATCATTCTGCTCAGTTTCCCTGTCTTGATTGCAGGGATACTGCAATCTGCCACTGGTAGCCTGAGATCTCCTATCATAACTACCACCTTCTTTATTCACTGCTTGATGAGTTCATCTTCCTTCGTGTTTGTTTTAAGAGATTTACAGACAGAGTAATACTACAGCATTCTACTTTTGTTTACACTAATTTCGTTGCTAAGAAGCTTATAGTTGTTTTTTCACCATCTTCCCCTTCCTTCTGCTATCCCATTTATTTCTGCATTCTCCTGAATTTATCTCATTATCATCTATAACTGCTTTGAATAATCCTTTCCTTAAATTTACTATCCCCTCACTTTCATCTTTACTAAATGTTTTGTATAACCATATCAAATTTCCTCCGTTCATTGACTTATATTTGTGTAATCAGCAAGATATTGTGATAATTCATACCTCTCAACTGTTCTGATTTTTGAAGAATGTCCAAATTTTTGCCTCATATTTTGGTCCATTTTTCATAAAATTGTCATTTTCTGGCAAATTAGTGGCAAATCATTAAACACTCAAGTTAAAAAATAATGACAGACATTTGAGTTTCAGACTTCATAACCATCAAAAAATCCATGCTAATGCAAAACCTATAATTCTATCAACTTTCTAAGTTTGTAATAGCAGTATTTAAAAACTAACCCTATTTTGGGGCCTTTGTCCCAATTTTCTATATGGCTTTGTCCAGATTTCTTGCTGTATGTGTGATATGCCTCTTTAGTAGTGGGAGTTGAATGTAAAAGGGATGTTTTGCATGTCGCTGGCACATTCAGTGCACTTGCCTTACCAATCTTGAAGTGAATAAACCTCATACATTTTGCCTTTTTCATTTTTGTCCTTTCTGAACTGATTCAACTGAAGAAAAGTATATTACATTATGTTTGAAGAAAAGATAAATGTATGATGCCAAATCATGCCAGGGAGGGAGATTTTGGCAGATATATAGTTGCGATCTTCAAGAAAGAAAAGGAAAGGAAAATACTTATTTCCACTGTGCAATATGACTAGACTATCACTGACACAAAGCAACAGACAGGAAAAAAAACATATATATATATATATATATATATATATATATATATATATCTAGGACTATTGAACGAAAGTTCAATAGTCCGAATCCACAATCACCGAACACACTTTAACAAAAGCACTTTCACCAAAAAATGCTTTTGTTAAAGTGTGGTTAAAAAAAAAATTACTTTTATGTTTTTGCAGGGGGGCAAGCCCCCCTGCACCCCCACATGGGGGGCTGTGCCCCCCCATACCCACCTACTTAAATATTCTCACTCCAAGGTCGCACTACAGTGGAGAAAAGGGAATTATTCCTTATCCCCACTGTAGTGTGATCTCCGCAACAGGTATACTTACGTGAAAGTGCCTTTCAGTGAAAAGCACTTTCGCGCAAGTATGGCCAGCTGAATCTGTTTCAGTTATGTTGCCATTTGGTGATCCATATGGATCCCATATATATATATATATATATATATATATATATATATATATATATATATATATATAATTATATATATAAAATATGCAAAAATAGTTTTCTATAGAGGTAATATAAATGCCAAAACAACTTTTAACCTTTGAATTTTACATAAAGTCTAAAGCCTTAACATTTTTTGTCATGGCTTTCTCAAATACAATATGTATTTTCTGAATCCCACTCACAAAAACCCTTTGATCCACCATTCTCTTTAGAGTTTTATATTGCTGCAAGTTATATTTTCACTTGAGAATGAATTCACTACGGCTTCCAATGTTTCTGAAGCTTGACTGAAAACTGGAATTTCTGGATCCAGAAGTTTCAGCTCTATCTCTCCAGTTGCAGAAATGCCAGAGGATGTACAGTGTGCAGTATTCCTACATATTGCACTTGTGGAAGCTATAAAGGTATTTAACACTTTTAACCACATAGAGAAATAGAAGGATAAGTTAACAAACATAAGAAAGACATTGATAGTGTACTTTCAGATAAAAAAATACCATTTACAAGAACTCTTAAATATCTATATGAAACACCATACACAATTGGATATGTTGACCTTTCATAATAACTTAAACTTTCACATCCATGGATACACTTTCTACAGTCCCACTGTACTCCTTCCAATTAACTTATGCTACTTTTCTTATAAGGGTTCCAAATTATTATTCTATACTCTAGCTTGAGGCTAATGTAACTCACAAATAATAGTTATATAATTTCTGATTTCCTAAACTGTATAAATCTTTTTATACAACCTATAGTTTTATGAATGTCATTAAGCAAATGGCTGATAAGATCAGAAAAACTCATAGCTGAATCTATCCATGTACTAGGTTCTTAAATTAATCCACTGTTTCAATCACTGTACACTGTTTTAATATTCACCCTTCAGTCTATGTCTTACAAATGTTATATGTACTTAGTTTTTGATATATTTGTCAAAATATTTTTCTGCCCAAATGGTCACTGAAATGGTCAATTTAGTTAAGTTCTTTTACACACATGCCTTATCCTTAACAGATGTAATCAATTTACTATTTTCAAGTTACCTGCATACAGACTATAGGTAAAAAAGATAGATCTGAAAGATAAAACCCAAATAAATATCTGCCTAGGTCAGAGCGTGTGGGACACCATGACTGTAATCTAGAATTTCACCTTTTCAATTGTTTCATGATACTTTTCATGCCCTATTTGCAAGCCATGGAGCGATCATATCAAGATTACATTAGTACCCAGTTCTAATTTACTGAGCGGTGTTTTGTGTATGGCCCTATTAAATGCTGACGTTAAATCTATATAAATTGTACCACATCACTATTTTCATGTATAGCTGATATATTATTATGGACTATCATGTTACATGCAGTCATTTTCATCATATGCATGCTGATATATGGTTTCACATCACAGACTTTCCATTCTGACAATAATGTATCCAAAATAACTTTTTCCATTATTTTCCACAGCAAAGAATTAAACATATGGGCATATATGATTCTGGGTTTGTCCTATTCCCATTTCCCTTAAGTATGGGTTTAACAAGTGCATAGCACCAACCTTTTTTAAATGTCTTTGTTAAATTATCACTTAAGACATTGGCACACATGCATTAATAAAAAAAGAAAAAATGTACATAAGTTATATAAATTGCAAAATTACTGCCTCCCATTAAACGTGACTCATCCTCCTGAACATTATTTTGCATGTATTGTTCCCACAAATTCCATTTATTTCTATGTAGGTTGCTCCTTCCTATTTCTAAAGATCCCATTTCCATTGTTTATCTCTTTTTACAATATTCATTCTTCAGATACAACTAGCTTAGATTTTAATTTCCATGTTCTGGTAAATGCTTCTTTTGGCAGCCAATATAATTAATAAATAATAAGTTCTTACTATATCTAGGCAATTCAGATTTTGTGTCCCAGCTTAAAATAATCATTTCTTAGTTACAGATATTTGGTCTGTTACAGCCATATTTCTGACAAATTATTCCTTAAGGAATTTTTAAAATTTGCCAACTCATTACATTCCCCAAAAACATGTTCCCAATTATCCCTTTCTTCCCAATCACAACCCCAACATCCTGATGAAAAATCCTTTGAAGTCTGCTTGCATATGAAATACCTGTGCAAAGACGTCCAAGCAAAAATCCTAAACCTTCTTGACTTTCTTGCATACTTGGGAGCCATCTGTTTATCTTCAATGTTGAGAACTCATCCCAAAATTAAATATAATTCTACTGTAAGTTCATGTTGAAGTATTCCCAAGTCATTATTACTAATTCAGTATCATCCCTGTGCTTTGTTTGGGACCACTTTGCACAGTTATTTTCAATATAAACTTCATTAATTTCTCTATCTGAAGTTATCTGGATGTAAATATATCTATAATCCATTGTGCTTGAGAATAAATTATACAATCTTTGCATAGTTTATATATTTGATTTCCTTTTCTCCTTCCACATCATATATATATATATATATATATATATATATATATATACACACACATATATATATATATAGTGTGTGTGTGTGTGTAAAATGACATCTATTATGGCAAATATTTTATACACATATTCTTCAAAGGTTTCCTAATCTTGTCTCATACTATGTTTAATTAGCCTGTCCAGTTTGTTTATTTCAGTTTTCAAAGTTATAGTTTGACCTTACTTAGGTTTATTATATTTTTTATCTCTCATCTTAAGTATTTCATTTTTTTGGAAATATATTATCTTGCCTTTGAGTGCCTATATCCTGATGTTAATTTTTTTTTTTTTTTTTTTGTATTCATACAATTTCTCTTTCAAAATCTGTTGCATTCCTTCTGTAGTCTTTCCACCAGAGCACAATCCAATTAGTTTAACATTCTGGCTGTTTTGCTTCCATATAATCTGCTATTAGTCTTCTGTGCATTCCCAATTTGGCAGATAAAAGACAATAAAACTTCACATGAAGTAACAATCAACTCCATAGGAACACATGCATTGTCTAGTATGCTCTTGTTGGTTTGTTTACAATATGTAACAATTGTTCCTGAACATGCATTGTAAATTATTTCCTAACTAATGTTGTATAATCAACATTATTTCTGTTTATTCTGGTAATTTTAAATCACCTACTACTATAATTTATCTTTCCTGTGTTTCTTGTAAGAAATATATGAATTCCTGTAGGTCATTATACTCTTGACTTTGATGGTCTATACACAGCAATTGTAATCTGTTCCATGATTATCTTTAATGTCACAGTGACACTGTCTATGGTACTGATATTGTCACCAAACATGTAATAATCATATCTCATAATATTTAATTTCAGTTATAACACTTTCACCTGATTTTTTGTTATGTCTGTTACAGTAAAACATTTATATCCTGCCAGAACTGTTTTCTAATCCTTGTACTTTAATAACCACATTTCACAACCAATAACAATATCAATATCATTATCAATCTTATGTGAACTTATCAAACTCTCCAATAAAAAACATTAATAATGCTCATTGAGTTAACCAGGACAGATAAATCAAATGTTGCTATGTGTGAACTGTTAAATTTCTGACCTGTCAAAAATCCTGTCTTGTGTCAATCAAATATTGCAATGTATCTCCTGCAAAAATGACTCTTCTCTTGGCAGGTGGATTATATTGTATCTAAATATAGATGTGCCCAAAAATAGCCTTAGATGTTCTATACATTTCTACTTTACAAAGTGAGCCATTTTTCATGTAGGTAATTACATCAGACATGATTTTATTCATACTAACCTCACTCTTCTTTCTGTATGTGATTTGTGGAAAATGTGTCCTAATACCACTGCAAGATATTTTATCTAAGAGGGCTGTAATTTCTCCAGTAATAGTCATTGAGTCCTTGAAGATGTGATAATTTCAATCAAGATAAATAAAAAAAACAGCCACATACTTCCTTACATTAGGCCCTTATAAGATCATACTCACATCCTGTATTTTTTGCTCCTGACAAGCATAAAGCTATTTGATGTTCATTATCCTCTGTGTGAATGTGAATTTTAGCTCCTCTAATAATTGAATCTTCAAGTACTGGTATGTAATTTTTGGCCAGATCTGAAGAATCTCCCAGTTCTAATTCAATAATTCCTTTTCTTTCAGTTGTTTAAAAAGAATGATCTTCATCACCATTAGTCCTATTAACCTCTCTGCTTTCACTGCTTTATTTCATTTACTAGCGTACATTTCTCAAACTCTTTGTACTTCCACAGCCTGAGCCATGTTGTCAGCTTCAGTCTTTCTCATCTTTTTTTTCTTACAGTAATGTTGTTTAATTTGTTGCTTAATATTTCCAAGTTCAATTTGGATTGCTTCCTTTTAGCCTGCCCTTTTCCACTTTTTTTCTACTTCCTCTGCTGGAAAAAATGTCATTTTTATGTATTCTGAATTTTTGTTGGGAAACAATGTTATCATTCATTTGGCAAATTAAATTAGAAGAGGCTAGTTTATGGTTACACAATTACAAAAACTCTCTGGGAAGATACAGATTTCTTATTCTATATCTTGGTATGTCATCATCATGGAAGTAATCCAGACAGCTGTTGCACATTTAAGAGAAAGTTTGGATAGTATAAGCAACATAATAGATTATCTGCTCATCTGGAGAGGCACCAAATAAGTGCATGATGCATTTATATGGTTATGATATTGGACAGATTAGGGAAGAAAGGTCTGAAGTTGCATAAGAAAGAAAATGTCTGATATTTTTGACTAATATATTTGGGCTATCTTATGATGTCAGAATGATATAAGTCAGATTTGGAAAAAAGTCAAAGCCATATTCAATATACAGAGACCAGAGGATTAGTCAATTATTATATATTTTTTAAAGAGTACAATGTGTATCAGATTTATATCCAAAGTATGCATTACAGTGGCAATGTAAAAACTGCTAGAGCATGTTGTGGACTGGTTTTAGTTTGCAGAACAAGACAGAAGTTTTATGTCTATATAAAAAGCTTGAGAGGCACCTAGACATGAGAAAATCTGTGTCTGAGTCAAGTACATCATTACTAACTTATTATGGGCACAAACTGAAAACACTGGGTCAGATTAAGCTATCCTATGTCTGTAAAAGAAGACTACAGTGTATTATTTCAAGCTGTGTCACTTCAGCAATCTAACATATTAAGAAGATCTGATAGGCATAATTCACTAAATTCACAATGAGCAGATGAAGGTGCAGTTGATGAACTGCACATTTACTTTAAAATTCTTTCGGCTTTTCCCAGTTAGGGGTCGCCACAGCGGAACTTCGGTCTGCTCATGATTGACAGTGGATCTTTACGGTGCCGAGTTGCCAGCACGACGCCCAACCTTCAAAGAAGGCATGCCCATTCATGCTCTCACCTACCTGCATGTCTTTAGCGTCACTCAACTGCGGGGAGGACATGCAGACTCCACACAGAAGGCGCTCCAGCCGAGAATCAAATGGGAGAACCTCTTGCTGTGAGGCAACAACACTAACTGCTGCACCAGCATGGCCTATTTACAAAGGCAATAATATGCACATTACAGCATGCAGTCCAAAGTGGCACATGGTGACAATGTACAAACTAAAAAGGGAATGTAAATGCTTCACTTGATATTTTAGCAACAATGTGCCTTTCTAACCTCTACTTTTGCACCACAGTTCTAGGAAATGAGCTAACACCTATCCTTTCTGAGAATTCTCCCATGTCTTTCACCACTGTAACATTTTCTGTTAACCAACACTTGAATTGCTTTACCCTTTCCTTTCATAAACTGCCAGCCCTTGGTACAACCAGCACATATGAAAGTTGTGATGTACTCCCCAATTTCCAGCAAACAGTTATCACCTCACACTCCTATTCACTGCCTCATATATGGCCTCTTTTACTACATCATCAGTTCTGCATGGACCACCATATATGGGCATTCCTTTTTTAGTTTTTGTGAAGAACCTGATCACTACGGAACCTATTCTGGCAGGGACTATACCTGGGATTATCACTAAACTACTCTTTCTCACCTTGCCCTCCACTTGATGTCCATGGTGATTCAATCTGTCTCTACTCATCTTTCTTCTGCTAATCATGACTTCACCTTTCTGTTCTCCTAGTTCCCACTTACTGTACCTAACAACCCCTTAACTCCCTGTGCTATTTGACTTTATATCATAAGATGGAAATAATGCAGAAACCAGAACTGTTTAACAGAAAGCTAGAAAGTCACAAACATAGAACATGTTTTTGTAAGGGAAGCAAGGTCTCACCCTGAACCCCCCACACACATATCCTCTTTGCTTAGATATACTCCATGGCTGCAGAACTCTCAAGATAGATCAGACACAACATACATTTAGATAAAAAAGCTTCATCATATGCTTTTTCTGTGTTTGTGGATTCCTTGTTTTTCGGTTAAGCATTAATGTTTTTTGTATTTGTAGTTGCCTTCTTATGACACGAATCCATGCTTCTCCTAATATATAACTCCACACTTACTATGTCTCTCTGGTCTTCTAAAACCCAGCCCTTACATGCTCAATGCAGAATTCCTTGAGCTAATCCCAAGACCTTTGTCCTACATGTCTTCCTCTCCTTCATCCTATGTGGGTCTCCATGTCCTTCCTCATCACTGTTATCATCTTATACTCTTTCTGCCTGCTTGAGTTACTGTTTATTTTAGCCCCCTTTAGTTCTTCTCTTCCTACTCATGTTACATCCTTCATTTATTCTTTTTTATTCTTTTACTGCCTACACTTACTTCTTCTTTATGCCCTATACACCTTTCTTACCTTGGTGTCATACAGCTCTGGTCTTCACTATCTCAATCTTACCAGGTTTTTTCTTTCCCTTTCTTGAAGTATACCATAACAGGCTGCGTTAAAGTGTGCTAGGTGAAGGCATTATTTCTGGCTGTTTACCTGAGCACTAAGGAGTTCTGTGCTTTCCTTTGTTTGCAGACTGTCTGCTGCTATAATAGTCATCCCTCCCTCCTGGGCATTTTAAAGCCTACTTGGTGCTTCATATTGGCTAATCAGAACCCTTGGCTGTTCTTCTAATCTCCTAAGATCTTATGATCCTATGATCCTATGGGCTGCTTAGACACAGAGAATGCTGCACTTTAAGTGAATTACTCATGCCCAATATATAGAATGCTGCACTTTAAGTGAATTACTCATGCCTGACATAGAAAATGCTGCAATTTAAGTGAATTACTCATGCCTGACATAGAGAACACTGCACTTTAAGTGAATTACTCATGCCCAACACAGAGAATGCTGTATTTAAGTGAATTACTCATGCCTGCTGCTTGTCTGTTATTGGCTGTTATAGTAATAACCCATGCCTGGGTGTGGGTAATGCTGGATTTACCCACGGTTGGTGTGGTTTGATCACGAGGGTGAAGCCCAAGTGGCCAAACAAAAACAACCGTGGGTAAATCCAGCATTACCCACACCCAGAAGTGGGTTATTGCTATTATACAATGACATTATTTAAGAAAACAAATAATTAATTTTCTTAAATAATGGCATTGTATAATGCCTCCTTGCTGCCCTTCCACAGCTGTCTGGTATTTTGAGGCAGTTCTGATGTACTACGCATGCATATGCTTACGCAGTACATCAGAGCTGCGGGCAAAAGCAACGGAGAAAGCAAGATCTCTGTTGCTTTTTACAAACTGCCTCGCTATGTTAAAGGAGTTTAACATAGTGAGACAACTTTAAAAAAAAGCAAAGGAGAATCTCTGTTGCTTTTTTAAAGCTGTCTCGCTATGTTAAACCCATTTAACATAGTGAGACAGTTTTGAAAAAAAGCAACGGAGAAAGCAAGATCTCCGTTGCTTTTTACAAAGTGTCTTGCTATGTTAAAGGAGTTTAACATAGTGAGACAGCTTTAAAAAAGCAACGGAGAATCTCCATTGCTTTTTTTAAAGCTGTCTCACTATGTTAAGTCCATTTAACATAGCAAGACACCTTTAAAAAAAGCAACGGAGATAGGAAGATCTCCGTTACTTTTTTTAAAGCTGTGTCACTATGTTAAACTCCTTTAACATAGCGAGACAGTGTCTAAACAGCAAGGGAGATCTTGCGTTCTCCATTGCTGTGAAAAAAGAGTTATACTAATGGAAAAAGTCTGGGAGACTGGACCTTTTTCCATTACTATAACTCTGATTTACAACATGCACGCTGACCAATCAGCGTGCACATTTTGGAATTTTAATGGGGGGTCGTTGTATAATGAATAATATCACACCCTTCTGACTACATTCCTGAGTACCAATAATCTCTGTGCCTCTCTGTCTGCTAGGACCATGCTGCACTGTTGGTTACTTTGTTAACTTGACTATTTAATGTTGGAGACGTTTATGCAAAATGAAATATTCTGCTTCAGTACATAGGAACCATTCATCTGTCTCTACCATAAGCCTTTTCTCCCTCTTTCCTAACATACTTATTGCCCTCACACCACCAAACTGCACCTCCTATCGCCTTCCACTAACTCTCCCATAAACTCTTGATCTGTTTTTCACTCCCTCTTCACTCTAAGGCTCCCTCTTATCTAATTTAACACCCAATCTCCCCAGACTTGGTGCCAAAAAACAAGTAAAGAAAAAGATGTATTCTTCTTTAGGTGTTGTATTCCTGTTAAACCTGTGATAAAAATGTCCTCACCAATGTAACTGTTTTCTGGTTGTATAAAGCAGTACATGCATATTTTTGTAACTTTGTTAAGAAAAAAAATGTTTGTAATTGTTTTCTGGTTGCATTGTTCCCATTTACTTGTCATCAGCCTTTGGTGATTTTCTCCACAGGCTGCAACCAAAAAGTGCCTTTAAGTAGGGAGAGCTGGCCTATCCTGTTTAAAAAAGAAAACTAATTTAATGAATTAAAAAGTCCATTTGACTGCTGTTGCACTTTTGTTGATTTATTTAATGTCTTCTGTACCTCTCCTGTTGTCTACTGAAACAAATATGGAGGAGGCAGCTCTCCTGATGGGTTATTCAAAGCCGTCTGTTGTTTACGGTTAGTTCCTGATTATCTCACACTGCTTGCCACTTCCCTGAAAAAATGAGAAGGTCTCTGCCCGCTTTTTCTACTATGTCATTTTTGCTCTTCCACCTACTACAGCCCTTGTGCCATCCCTACCTAAGCTTTAAGATAAGAAGGAAATTACACTGTAACTATTTCGCTGTAATAGGGGCTTCCCATGTATTACAGTATAATTATATCCTTAGATTACACTAGCTATTCTTGGAAATGCCTGCTAGAATGGACAGTGAAGAGGCATCCATATGATGCATTTTAATATACAGTATAAGCTAATAATGGCTGCTATGTAGGAAACCATTGCCAGTGTCTATTTTCTCTGCAATGTGCTAAAAGCATCCCCATCACATCTTAGTGCTCAAGGCTGGAAAACAATACAGCAAAAGAGCAGTATGACACCTAGATCTCAGCAGTACTGTTGCAGCTACATTTTGGAGAGTCATATAACTCATAACACTGGTTTTCAGACATGGATTTGGATGCATCACCTTGAGACTACTCTCTCTTCACATCACAGCTGTTCAGCATACATTTCATGAAACTGGCAGCCCAGTTAGCTAAACCCTCAAAGCACATAGCTACATGGCTGTACAGTTCAAGGCAAATGCAACAGAGAGTAAAACACAAGGCATGTGTTTCTGTAGGATAGCAAGTCCCTTTTTACCATTACAGCTCCATTGGTCTGTTACTCTTACTTCATGGTCACTGTACCTCAAAAAACGCATGATGAAGAACAGACATAAAACACGCCTCAGTCTTTCTCTGCGAAATTGCAAGGTTGGATCACATAAAAGAGAATATATGTATGACCAGCAGCGCATCACCTCTGTATAAAGAGGACAGCAAGCTACAAGTAACTGCATCCTTGAGCAATATAAGTGAACCAGTTACAACATAAGCATTTTCACACTGGGCACCTGCAGGTACTCTTAGTTTGGAGTCATAATGATATGCAGTGCATGGTGCAAGCCAGCCTGAGCAAATTATTTCCATTTGCTATAAGCCATGCTGTTAGCAAAGTGATAACACAAGTGAAAAAGTCAGTCTACCAACAACATGGCAGAGTGCAATTCAGTATAAAGGATTAATCCTGATTTATGCTCTGCAATAATTTAAATTGCAGTAGAAAGCTAATAAAGCTTCTGTTGTACAATGCTGGTCTCTCATGGATTCTTAATGGGAAGAAGCCTAATGAAACTATGGCATGCTGATTTCCATAATTGTTCTCTTTATAGGATCAAGCAGTACCTGACAGAGCCTGCTACAAAGCAGTTGGCCTCTACCCTTCTTCTCTGTACTGCCAGCTCCTTCACTCAACTCCAATGTTTTACAAGCAGCACAGCTATCTAAGCTGGAACAATATTACCATGAAGTGGCTAAATTCATAGTTATCTGTCATCATAGGGCTCACTACTGCTCGTCAAGAACTAAACTAGTTTGATTTACCTCATTACCTAACTCTCTCCCAACTACTAATCAAAAATAAGCTGATTTATCATTATCATCATAGGGCTCACTACTGCTCATCAAGAACTAAACTAGTTTGATTTACCTCATTACCTAACTCTCTCCCAACTACTAATCAAAAATAAGCTGATTTATCATTCGAAAAACTGCCTATTTCCCTCTGTGCTGAGTCAACAATACTTCCCAAGATCCCTGCGTTCCACAGATAAACTCTTACTAAACATCTCATCTCATAATCCAATAATGCTGATGATGACTCCAAGTATTCAGCCAAAGTCTAAAATTCCACCCCTCTCACTAAAACAGTAACAATACCAGGAACTTTTTAAGTCCTTACTGAAGTCACACCTGTCCAAATCATGGGTTGCCTGTATTTAACTCCAGGATCGCCATTATTATAAAATTTTTAAGCTCTTATTACAGTACATTATTCACACCTCACTACCCCTATTATAGGTTCATAGGTTGGTACTAGGCTATCAGCCCTAGGGCCTATACAAGCATAGTCATAACAATTCCCTGGTTATTTCTTCTCACAATATTTACTTCCCTGGACCCTTGTCTAGCAGGGTGACTGACGTGATCCCCAGGATGAACTTCCCATCTCCTATCTAGTCATCAAGGGTCCTTTTGAAGATGGCCAAGGAGGCGCTCTGCTTGACATGTATGGACAGTCTATTCCAGAGTCTGGAGAGTCTCTGGGTCAGGAACCTATCCCTCCAGCATGTTTTGTTTATTGTGATGACAAGGTTTAGATCCCTGGAGTGTGTGGCTCTGAGGGATTGGGATTTCTTTAAGTGTAGCATGTCCAACAGCTCTGGGTTTGACATGGCCTTGTATGTTAAGCAGAGATCGCCTCGGAGTAGACGATATGCGACAGAGTATAGCTGGAGTTTTTTAAAGTGGTCAGCATAGGGCATCTGCTTTAGGCCTGTGATTCTTTTAGTGAGATATTTCTGTGGCCTTTTCAGTTGTTGCAGATGTCTTGAGAGGTACATACCAAATGGGGCATTGTATTCTATAATGGGTCTAATGAGGGATGAGTACAGTGGGACAATGACCGCCTTTTTTCTTGATGATAAGCCCTTACTGATGAGGTGTGCCATATAGAAGGATTTCCTGACTGTTGTGGCGATGTGGTTATTGAAGATGAGACCACTGTCCACCTGTGTCCCTAACTCTCTTATCACACTTTCAGTGTTTAGGGTACTGCCACCTATGTGGTAATTCATGGGTACATGTTTTTTCCCAAAGGGGATAACTATACATTTCTTAGCATTGAGCTTGAGCCCATGGCTCTGGCACCAAGCATCTGTTTCTGTAAGGCCCTTCTGTAGAGTATCCACATCATTTGGGGATTCAGTAATGGCTCCCAGTTTGCAGTCATCTGCGAACTTTGTTAGCCAAAGTCCATTAGCGTTGGCCTGTACTTCAGAGAAGTAGATGTCAAACAAGAGAGGTCCCAGGACTGAACCCTGAGGTACTCCACTTGTCACTTGTCTGGAGCTGGATTTGGAGCCAGCTACTTTTACAGTGTGCATTCTGTCAGAAAGCCAGTTGGCAACCCATCGAGTGACATAGGGATTAATGCCCAGCTTAGTAAGTTTATCTATGATTCCGGGGGGGGGGTGTCAAAGGCCTTGGCGAGGTCCAGATAGGCTGTATGGATGGCTGTACCCTCATCCACGGCTCTGGAGACTAATTCGAAGAAGTCACTCAGGTTCAGGAGACAAGATTGGCCCTTCATGAACCCAAACTGGGTGGAGTCCAGTGTTTTAAGGTTGCCAATGTCTTTGTTTATAAGTTCCATGATAATACGTTCCATGGCCTTGCAGATCAGGCTCATCAGACTGATGGGGCAGCAGATCTCCCTTGTGGAGTGGGATAACTTTAGCTATGCGACATTCAGTGGGCACAAAGCCTGAGGTGAGGGTATGATTAAACATGACACTTAGGTGAGGTGCCAGTTCATTTTGTAGTTCATGTAGTACACAGCCCGGGATGTCATCTGGTCCCATGGATGCTGTATTCTTAGCTTTGGAGAGTGCGTTTTTTACCTGCGTGGCCATTATTACCGGAATTTGGCAATCTTCTGGTATTGATATGGGCCATTTAGGGGGTGAGAGGGGGGTGAGGTTGGCACTGAATCGATCTGCCAGGATATTGGCAATATGGGATCAGTATATTTAATGCCATTCTGTTGTAGCTCAGAGCAGATCTGAGCATTACCATTTAGATTCTTGACATAGTTATAGAATGATTTGTGGTTGTCTTTGGAATCTTTGGCACTTTTATTTTCGTAACTAGTTTTGGAGGATTTTGTGAGGGATCTCAGCTTCTTACTGAGGCTGGTAAGGGAGTTTTTTGCATCCTGGGATTTTCCTCTTTTCTGCAACAGTTTCTTCCTTTTGTTGTAAAGTTTGTTTATGGCAGGGGACCAGCAGATTGGCTTACTTTTTTGGAGGAGAGCATCTTGGTTCTATTTGGGATGGCATGATTCATGCATGAGTGGATGTGTTCATACAGTGCTTTAGTGTAGGACTCAGCAGTCAAACTTTCAGTTCCCATCTGCATTGGTGTCATGAAGTTTGTAACTTCTGACTTGAGTAGTATGAAGTTGGCCTTGGAGAAGTTTTTTATGGAGGTTTCCTTACTGGAGGGTGGAGGTGGGATGTGGATGCTAAGGGTGATTAGCTTATGGTCTGACCTGACCAACAAGGGGGTGACCATAGGTGTGGAGCATCGATTTCCCATGTTGGTAATGACCAGGTCTAGGATATTAGAGTCCCTGGTAGGACTATGGATTAGTTGATCCAGGGCATCGGAATTTATGAATTCCAAGAACCGTTGGGCAAAGGTTTTGGCACACGAGCAGTTTTCCCACTTAATGGCAGGTTAGTTGAAATCACCCAGTATTAGGGTGTTTGGTTGTATATTAATATTTTCCAGTATGTTTAGAATGGTGTAGTGAGAATCTTGGGGCATGGGGAGGATCTGTAGCAAGCAACAATTTGGATTGCGGTTTTACCTGGTGTTAGTTGCACCTGGAGAATTTCAGCCGCATTGTGTTGGGCAACTAACCTGGTGGCGTGAATATCCTTGGTGAATATGGACACTCCTCCACCTTTAGTGTTTCGATCCTGGTTTGGTGGCCGAAACGTGTGGTAAGGGTTATGGCCTGGTATTGCAGGGCTGCTCATTTCATTACTATGGGGTCTCCTCAAACTCATTTTGTTTTCTTCATCACAGACACTAAATTTAATTCTAGATATTATTTATAGTATTCTCTTTCCTGCTTAACTATGTATCCATATTATCTGCCTTTGTAATTGCCAGTATTCCTAATATTCCTTTGACACTGAATGTTAGAATGCTATTCCCTTTCCTTTGTTGCATAATACCTGATGCAATGTTTTATCAATTCATGGGTGTGTCCTCTCCCTCTAAGAAAAATGGCTTTGAGTTTTTGGTGGTAAGTGGTTTAGACAGGGAAAACTGTCATGGCCTAGCCCCCTCTGTCTGCAACAGGGCATTACAGCATGCTTTGTATGCCTGTAGATATTTACCACCATTGTAACATAACAGTATGTGGAGTACATGATAAATAACTGTATATGTAGCACATCTCTGGATCACTCACATATACAGGTGTAGGTGTGGCATATTCGCTTTATACCCCACAGCACCACACAGCACCATTAGCCCCAGTTGATGCCCCGTGACAATAAATGTCACATTTTCTCTAATGACATGTAGGAAGGGGGCACCTCTGAGCAATGGACATTTATTGTGGATGACGTGAGATGTGGTGAGGTGCCAGGAAAATGGACATGCAGTATATCATTATGGGAGCTGGGAAGGGGCATCAAAGGCAATGAGCACATATTGTAACATTTTGAGTGGTCCAAGGTGGGGCCCTAGGCCATACATATGTAGTATAATATTACAGCAGATAACAGGGAGCAACCATAGAGAACAAACAGTGTTTGATGGAGGAGGGGAGCAGAAATCATTAACAGAAACATTACTGTAGATTACATGGGTGAGATGAACTTGCTACTTGTGCACAGGTTGCATTATCAGCCTCCTTACACATTCTAGTGAACAGACATGTCAGAACACAAAGCATCAGCTATAGATATGCCACCAGGAAAGTTGTTAATATATGCATTGCCCAAGCTCTATTGGTATACAGGGATAAAACCACGATTATGATCCAGGAGACCTCAGTATGATTAGTAGCTCAGGTATCGGCTGTAGCTGGGGTAGAAGAAGAAAGCAATTATGAAGCTTAAGTAGAAAAATCCAAAAACCAACCACAACGAAAAGCGCCAAGAGAGAAGGGGACAACATTATGAAGCTTAGCCTGTTTGCCTCTCTTTGGAGGGTGGCATGAGCCATGTGCTCGGAGTACAAGTTTCAAGGTTGAATTCCTAGTGAATATCAGGGAGCATACACAGGTGTCTGTTTGCTGTGGTGGAGTGGCAGAAGGACTGCATGTCCATATCACAGGTGGCAATGTGGACATTCATCACAGACATCCATTGCACACCAGACCTTCAGTTGATTATAAACATTTGCAGTAGAGTTAAAGATTACTACCTACCATCCTTGTTAGTCATCACTGTCAACTGTACTCTGGTTACTGTTTTGAGGAGCTCCATTCACAGCCATTGGGATGAAAGTACAGCCCCCCATTCACCTGGAGGAGGACCACACACAGTTAAGGATATAGTTAGGACTTGTGCCTGTTATGAATCTTAGAAGAACTCCTGCTATTTTTGCCTCGGTCTGAGGGATAGAGTTGGACTTGACCCAGCAAGATGCATATTGAGGACTCATAAGAACCCTCAGCAAAAAACATAACAAAAAATAAAATGAAATGATAATGATAATATATGCATCACATGGGCAGTCAGTAGAATGTATGGGTTCCATTTCATATCGAAGATACACTAAGTCACTGTTCATCCAAAAGTAGCCAAAAACACGGTAGTCACAAACAAACAATTTTAATGAAGCTTTCGGGTCTACACTCTTCATCAGCACATGTGCTGATGAAGAGTGTAGACCCGAAAGCTTCATTAAAATTGTTTGTTTGTGACTACCGTGTTTTTGGTTCCATTTCATATCCCCATTCCATTGCTTTCGCTTTTAGGAAGCCCACACATGGTCATAGTTGTCTGTATATAACAGTTCTGGTACCTGTATTGAGTTCATTTGTGTGGAATTTTCATTCAGAAGATAACAGAACCTGAATTTAAGAATATAAAACTGTCTTGGCCGGCTTATTTTTCTTACAGATAGCTATGTCCCACAACTTGGCCTGTTTCAGTGCAGATTTAAAAATATTTGGTTGGGTGTTACTTTAAATGCGTAGTTACCTAGTGTGACATGTCGGCATTATTAAACTGAATGGAAATACTCTTGTCTTCTGTATCTCAGCTTGTAACCAACTTTATAATTAATGCAAAGTTTGGTGTAATAGGTCAGCATATGTAACTTGATAACATTACTCATTTGTTAGTGTATTGCATTACTATGCCAGGCTCCTTGTTATTGTGTAACAGTAGACAATGTTTTATTCTGCAAAAGAACATGAGATGTTAGCGGTTTGCATACTTTTCAGTTCTGGTATTATAGAACAGTACAGCATGTCTTATTCAACAAAAGAACATGAAACAGTAGCAGCTAGCTTAGTTCCTCTACAGCTTGTAGTCATGTGATTTCTTAATAGAGTATATGAAAAGGTTATCCTGCTTTATCATTGTCATCGGTCACAGCTGAAGCACATTTGGAATTCATAATAGTGTAGCAAGTAGCATGTAGCATGCCTTCCTACAAGTGTGTGTGTGTGTGTGTGTGTGTGTGTGTGTGTGTGTGTGTGTGTGTGTGGAAAATATTCAAGTTGCAGTTTTTGCAGTTTTAGAGTTAGTACATATCTACAGAATTTTAATCGTGTTACTATGCCACTGGCTAGAAATGCCTATGACTTCTCTGTTGCTTTGGAAGCCCCTGCATCCTGCTACCACTGCTTAGTTTGCAGGAAGCATAAGCTTTTATACAATGGCACCCTGCCAAGGCTAGTATCAATATGTGTCCCATTATATTACTACCACAAACATATTAGTTGAAATGTAGGAAAGGTAGTTCAGGTATCTACAGATGTGGTTCAACAAAAGAACATGAAACAGTAGCAGCTAGCTTAGTTCCTCTACAGCTTGTAGTCATGTGATTTCTTAATAGAGTATATGAAAAGGTTATCCTGCTTTATCATTGTCATCGGTCACAGCTGAAGCACATTTGGTATTCATAATAGTGTAGCAAGTAGCATGTAGCATGCCTTCCTACAAGTGTGTGTGTGTGTGTGTGTGTGTGTGTGTGTGTGTGTGTGTGTGTGTGTGTGTGTGTGTGTGTGTGTGTGGAAAATATTCAAGTTGCAGTTTTTGCAGTTTTAGAGTTAGTACATATCTACAGAATTTTAATCGTGTTACTATGCCACTGGCTAGAAATGCCTATGACTTCTCTGTTGCTTTGGAAGCCCCTGCATCCTGCTACCACTGCTTAGTTTGCAGGAAGCATAAGCTTTTATACAATGGCACCCTGCCAAGGCTAGTATCAATATGTGCCCCATTATATTACTACCACAAACATATTAGTTGAAAGGTAGGAAAGGTAGTTCAGGTATCTACAGATGTGGTTCAAGGAAAGGAATAATAGAAGAACAGAGAAAAAGTAGATTAGGTAGTATTGAAGTACAGGTGCATTTGTTAAAGATAACAGCTTAGGTAATGCAACACATGGTTTGTGATGTGAGTACCATTCATTAGACTTTGCTTTGCATTCACTGGAGTGAGGAGATTATAAGCAGCTAAGTTCAGGATGCACCTATATGGTTTGTATCCAAAATTTCTTAGACAGAGCCATATGCTGTGTAACCATTATAGTATGACAGATAGGCCAGCACTAGAAACTGTGGAACAGGGACAGCAATATAATTCCATTAGAAGTAGAATAAACAGGTCTAATAAAAGAAGACTGTTGAGGTATAACTAAATGTATTATAAACATTGGTGACCCTATGTGAGCTATAAAAGGAATCAAGTTTGGGTACATTACAGGTGCTGAGAAGAGCACTTAGCCAGCACAGAAGACTTGACAAATACTGATTTCATATGTTACAATGCCCTGATACCTCTCAACCACTTAGCAAAAGAAATCTGGACAAAGCCTAAAACAATGGGAGGACAAAGGCCTGAAATTAGGGACAGATTTTAAGTATTGTTCTTGTAAACTTATAAAGTTGCTAGAATAACAGTTTTTGTGTTAGCATGCATTTTCCAGAGGCTATAAAGTCTGAAACTCAAATGGTGTCATTATTTAGTGACTTCAATCCTCAGTGATTTGACAGAAAACTACATATTTTATGAGGAAAAGACCAAAAATATGAGACGAAAATCTGGATAGTTGAGATGTATACAATAATTTATGAATTGTGTCCATTTCTGTCACAATACTAACAACACTAAACATTTGGAGAAATTAAAATTTGACAGTATGTTGTCTATTATGTCTCAGCAGAGTGGTTTACTTTAATACAGCATTTTCAAATTCTAGTGACCCTGACTGACACCAGAGACGGCTGGTATACTCTAATCCAAGCTGTTTTTTTGTCAGTACAACACCTAGAGGGTTTAGGTCAGTACAACTGTCCTTAATTATACATTGTCCATTGTATACCATAAACAGAATATAAGGAATACCTTTAGATATATTTTTATTTAACAAATCCCTTCAGCTATGCAACAGTTTGTACCCAGTGGCCCGCAGAGCTATGAAATGTAACACAGATATCAGAACCTTCCTTTGCTGAAGTGAATTGGACAGGTTGCAGAAAAGAAGCTCTCAGTTTGTATTTCTCAGCATGTGTTGCAGTGAATCTGCAGGGAAGGTGTTTAACAGAATGTACTAACAGCCACAAAATTATATGAGAACTCAGAATGATGTGTTATAACCAAGATAAATAAAGAAGATGACAGCACAAAAGCCAAGATGAAATAAGAATAAGTCTTACTGGAAACTTACCTGTTCCTTGACAATATGCCAACCCTTTCAGTATAAATGTATAAGGAAGGATTGCTCCTAAAATAGAAGAGACGGAGAGTTAACTGCTGGACTGACCGGGTGTAAATGCTATAGAAGGTAGTTGCTGATGATACTGGGAAATGAGGATACATGTAATGACTCCATTTGACATTTTAATATCTCACTTGAATCTTTATATATCTTCTGTATTCTTTGTGGGGGAGATTCAGTTTCTGGGTAACTCACAGCTGGACTACAGACATTGCTGTAGTAGTTTAGACTTCCATTACCACAGCTGAAAAGCAACTATCTGTACAGGGCTATTTCTAATCAATTTGGCTCTAGGAGTGAAACCTGAAAAAGCAAAACTCTCCTCTCTGTATCCCTACCATGAAAAAAATTGTCTGTAACAAAATAGAGGAAAGACATGTCAACAGAATGTGTGAACAATAAAAACAGGAAAATAAAAATAAAACTAATTATTAATTTTAAAGGTAGATGAACTTGTCCACCGGGGACCTACAGTACACTACCTAGTCATATTACAAATATCATAGCATTTTCAAATAATAAAATAGAAAAAAATATATACATTTATTTATTTAAAAGGCAACTGGGCTCCTTCTTCAGTCACTACCAAGTTGCAGTAAAAAAAAAAAATAAGATCTGAAGAACAGCATCTACAAAATAATGACAATGGTATTATGCATAAATGTTAAAGTTGAATGTAGCAATTAACATAAACGAAGTAATACTTGTAAAATACTTAGAATTATGTGATAAATATCTTATACTGCCTGAAACTGACCCTTGTAGTGACAGAAATAAATTACCAGAATTTATGTGGTTAGGTAATTACATCTGAGTATTTACAAGATGCTTTTTCATGAAGTAACTATTTAAGTTTTGTTTTGAATCCCATTAAAGTGGGTAGTTTTTTTTTTAATATAAGAAGGAAAGAAGTTCTTTAGTTTAGCCCACAGTATAGAACACACACTATGGAGCACACTTTAAGGAAGCAGTCCAGAAAATATTTAATAATGACCAGTGAAGCAAAAGTTGTGAGACTTAATACTAAAGTTCTGGTAGTGACTGGAGCACCACTATTGCACTCTAAAAATGGGTGAAAGACAGGCTTAATTATTAAGCATCTTTCTGATGTCAGACAGGTACTTAACAAGCTTTTGTGTAGTACTTTTTGTCTCTGTACTGAAAGATGTGTTTAGTAGGTTTCAAAGCTGTTTGTACTTCCAGCTGCTCTTCTATGATGTTTTCTCTCTGTAGGGCAGCAGTAAGTGTGTTACACCTTTCAAAGGTATAAAACACTTAAAACGCATATACTTCTTTATTTAACTTTTCTAGTATATGGAGCATACAGCATATTGTTTATGATCAAAGACATGTTCATAATCCTGTGTACTGTAACCCTGGCCTAAAATATTCTGTGTGAACATCTGCAAGTGCCCATACAGAACAACGTACACATCATTGTGCCAATTAACAATTTAGCCAAGAAATGAATGGATGGCCACATGGATTTGAATAGTATAATACAGTAATGCTTTTGCTTCTCTCTGAAACTATTTAACTGGAAACTTCAAGTATCCCCAAATACAGGATACACATCTAGTTTTGTGGAGGAAAATCAATACACAGCTTTTATTTCTAATTACTAGTTAGTGATTCAGTGGTGAAAAGATGTACTATTTTATAACGCATTTTAATTGATTTAAAATGTAGATGTACAAATAGATTTGGGTTTAATTTTATACCAAGATATTTTTGTTTGACATGTGGTATAAAATTACCATTAGCGGCCTTAATAAAAAATTGGTGGTAATACGTTTGTTTCTTGATTGTAGCAAATAACATGACAGGAACTTTTTGTGGGTTAATTGCCTGCTAGTTTTTGGCAAAATCTTCTTGTAATTCATTATTTAATTTTGTATTACTTGTTTTTGTTCTCATAATAACAGTATAATCTCCACACAGAGTTTAGGAAAAGTAAGGCGGATCCCGAGACACTCTGTTAATGAAAATTGAGAAAAGGAATAGACTAAGCACAGGTCCTTGCTGCCTACTTTTGGTAATGACACCAGTATCTGTAATTGAGCGTGCACTTAACACCATGAAAGTTCCATTTAGTAGATCGTTCCTGAACCATGCACTTAACAACATGAAAGTTCCATTCAGTAGATCGTTCTTGAACCATGCACTTAACACCATGAAAGTTCCATTCAGTAGATCATTCCTGAACCATGCACTTAACACCATGAAAGTTCCATTCAGTAGATTGTTCCTGAACCATGCACGTAACACTGTGAAAGTTCCATTCAGTAGATCGTTCCTGAACCATGAACTTAACATTGTAAAAGTCCCATTCAGTAGATCGTTTCTGAACCATGAATTTAACATTGTGAAAGTTCCATTCAGTAGATCGTTCCTGAGCCATGAACTTAACATTGTGAAAGTTCCATTCAGTAGATTGTTCCTGAACCATGAACTTAACATTGTGAAAGTTCCATTCTGTAAATCGTTCCTGAACCATGAATTAACATTGTAAAAGTTCCATTCAGTAGCTCGTTCCTGAACCAAGAAACTACATATTATGAAAATCTTCAGCCAGCAAGTTTCTGCAGTAGACAGAAATGATATACTGCTTCAAAGACATGCTTACAGCCCCAAAATACTGCACCCTGTACACATGCCTTTGACCATATTTGTTAGGATTTGATTAATAAGGTATTAGATTGCAGTAACTATGCTACATTTGGGTCTAAAACAGTGCTGTTTCTCAGTTAGTATGACATATTTTTGTATATATTCAAAGGTGTGCTCATTTGTAATTTTTTATAAGATCTTAGCAAGTGGGAACACATTTGCTGTAAATATGTAATCTGTTGCAAAAATCTAGGAACCTTAGGAAGAAGTATGATTATGATATACCTGAAGTTTGGAGAGATATATTTTGTGGTAAGGGATGAAAAAGATGTTAGTAGCTTATCAAAAAGTGAGCTTCTAGTTTGCAAGAAATGTGGGTGTAATAAATGTATAAGTCCATTTTAGTTAGTCTGTTTTGCCTAGTACTTCTGTTTACTTATAATAACTTTGCAATGTAAAGTAGGAACCTGTAATTAAGTATGGAGTAGAGCTGTAGAGACAGCTGTTACATTCTTAAACAACAATGTTGTAGGCATAGGTGGAAAGGAGATAGCATTTATGTTCCATTTTGCATATTTATGTCCAGATTGCTTGATTTACCATCCCTAGCAAATAATTTTTGCACTGTTAGTTTTAATTGTTTGCCAGAGTTGTTTAGGTTGTCTTAGTACCTTAGTTTGTGGCTTACTATAATAGATAACTTCTGCTGTGTTAGTTTTTTTTCATTGTAGTTTCTTGTTTAAAGGTTTGGAATGTATATCTCTCTCTATTTGTAGGGTCTATTTTCCAGTTTGCCCATGCATGGTCTCTTTTGCTTAATGATATTTTGAGTTTGATAGTCGCCATAGGGATTTCTTTCCCTTGTGTCTTCTTGTTTTAAATGGAAAAGGATTATTCCTTATGGGAACAGCAAGATTATAAAAAGCAGAAGGTGTTGAAGTATAGTTAGGTCACTTAAAAACAGCAGCTGAATCTATATATTCCAGCTTTTCTAACTTTTGCGCTGCGGTCTCAAGTATGGATCTTGTTAGCAACATCTACTCTACCTTGGTATTTTTATTGACTTTAGAGACAAGGAACAAATTAAAAGAGTATGGCCACTGAAAGTATCTGATAATATTTGAGAGGAAACATAAACTTTTCAGCTTTAGGGGTATGCTTGTTATCAGACATCTAACAAGGTGTATTTACCTGTGGTTGCATTATGTTGGGTACCATTTTATACCATTTGATGCAGACTATTGTTATACAGAACTTTTGTAAGCAGATTTCTGTAGGGAATCTTTCTAGTCTAGATTTAAGTCACCTAAAATAATTAATTTATGTTGTGAAGAATGTGCTGATATGGCTTTTATAATTGCTTGTACCAGTCTGACTAAAGAGGGAGGAGGGATATATACTGTAGCAAGGTTTATTTGTGTATCTTCTCCTAGAAAAATTTGTATAATTGACTTATTTCTGAGTGCTAGCAAAGGTAGAATTACTTCTGCCAAACACTGTAGCAAGCACTTTGCTTCAGTTTAAAGTATTTATTTCTTTTTAATTAAAACCTGAGTGCTGTAGCTCTCTGTGCAGAGTATAAACTGTAGAAACTGAGAGCTACATTTGTAGAAAGCCATTTGCTGCAGTTTTCCTTAACAAAAACAAGAAATGAGAGGAAGGAGGGTCAGGGGCATGGTGCAGAGATGCATACCTGATCACCCACAAGGGCAGCTAGCTTAGTACTTACCTATGAACCTACAAACCTATGTAGTGTGGTTGCTACAATAAGCAGAAAGTATCAGTAAAAAAAAAAAATCTCTCATCTGCCCCTGATTTTCAAGGATGTCCCTGATTTTGACTCAAATTTTAGTTCTACCCCTCTTAATTCCTCCTAAACCTCGTGACTTTTGGAGAAAAGGTGGCACATTGCTCTTAATAAATGAGTAATTAGAGTTATATATTTCTTTTAATTCAGAAAATGTCTATTAATTCACATTCTCTTATTATGCCAATGTCTTTAGTTAATAGAATTAATATTTTAAAAGTATTCCTAATTGTCCCTGATTATTTTTGGATCTGTACGCAATTCTGATGAAATTTGTCTCTGACTGGTTGAGAGATGTATATGGCACTAGTTTGAGATAAATCCAAATACATTTTTTGTATTATTGTTTGTTTAGCAGTCATTAGTTAAGTGCATAAACAATATTGTAATATAGACAGAGACAAAATAATGTTTACTAGTTTCCAGAATGTAAAATTTAAAATCAATGCTACATTGTAAAAGTGACAGCACAGTTAAAAATTCAGATCCTATGTATACAAGAGTACATTATGTAATCAGTTTAAGACTGTATATGTTTCGTACAGAGATGGCAGATTGCCAAGTACTTCAGTTCAGATTACAGCTAGTCATGCAAGCTGAGTACTATACATTTAATGCATTAACACATTCTTGCAGCATTCAGTACCATTTGAAAGCTAAATGATGTCAGCTAAAGAAACAATTATGGTGGCAGTGGTTGAGTTTCACTCACTGAACAGTATGTTAAAATCTAAGGTCACGAGACAAAATGTAAAAAGTTCAACAGTTAAAACTGATTGTATATAGGTACAAAAATGCACACTGTTACATTATTATTTTGATTTTCATTTAAAATAACTTCAGAAACTTGATACAACTATCAAGTTAAATGCAATTGCTACAGCCAGACCTTAGAAGAAGCTGTCAGAGACAGAAAGAGATTTTGCAAACATCAGAGGCTATTAATGAAAGTTTTCTTGTAAATATTGATATTGCAGCAGTAAAACAGACTTCAATTCCAGCAAGTATTTTTTTTTTTGTATGTAAAAAAAAAAAAACAGTGTCCTAAATACTGAATATGAAAACACAGACATGTAAAAGCTGGTATTAATGACTTAGTTCCAGTTGTTTCCAATAAAGCTAAACAGGTTACTGATTTAAATATTGTTAGCTTTTCAAATACAAGGCAGCCCATTATGGTTAATGGCTGGGCAAATGACATAAGTAATGTACAAAGTTCGAGTTCAAAGAATAATCAAAAGTGTGCTGTAGCTCAAGTTAATGTTGCCAGTGACATACCAGATTTTCAAAATATGTATAAAGGTTATGATAGTTCAGCACCAAATCAGATGGTGTATTTGACTTTATTCCAGGTTAAAAAGGATGGCAGACCATGCATTTCATTACTCATGACAGTTTCATGCTGTTGGGGTTTAAATGATCAAAGGTAATTGTGGTCAGTAGCAAGCCTTTGGAGATTGGATTTATAAATAAAGCTAATCAGCCTAGGAAGAAAATAGCAGAATTCTTGTTACATCCCCAGTGTGACAGTACCATTTTGGAAAATTATATTATGTCAAAATTAAGTGTTATGTTAAATTTTAATAACAGAATATTGTAAAAAATCAGTTTGCATACAGACTTGCAAGAGTTTAACAGCAAATGTTTATTTCATGCAGAAAATTGTATGTTTATTTTCATGCAGAAAATGTAAATAAAGTCAGCACAGCAAGCAATACTGCCAGTTTATAGTTGTTAAAGCTGCATTTCATGCAGAAAATGTAAATAAAGTCAGGACAATAAGCAATGCTATGTTAAAATGCAAATGTTATTTTAAGGACCTGATACTAAATACAATCAAAAGAAGAGATTTAAAAGGCCTAACTATGAATAGGACACTTCAACATTAAAGCAGGCCTTCCTTTACTTCATCAGCGACTGGAACAATGCAGACCAAATTTAGCAACTGTTTATGTGTTTTGGTTATTTCTTCAATGGTTGTTAAAAGTTAAAGCAAGTATGTATGTTTTCAGTCTGTTTTCTGATGATGTCCAGTTTATTTGTGTTCAGGTAACAGTCAAATGTTCTCATATTTTCAGGTTCATGGTAACACCTGCACAGCAGTAGGAGTTTTCAGTCTATCTGTGCTCAGATGGATTCCAGTTTATTTGTGTTCAGGTAATACTATCAAAATGTTCTCATGTTTTTATACAATTGTACAATATTATTAGTTTCAGTATATCTATGTTCAAATAATAATGGTTTGGTTTTCATGATATAACATGTACCAATTTCAGTTATGCTTTTATCTGTGTTTAGTTAACACTGGCACAAGATATTCTTTTAGTTTAGTTTCCAGAATATACACAGCTATGTTTAAATGTTCAGTAGATGTTAATGTGAATATCAGTCAAGTTTCAGAATATGATATCCATATTCAGTTATGTGTTCAGTATAGTGCATTTCAGTCAAACTCAAAATACTTCACAATATTCAGTCATTAGTTAAGGGCAAAGTGACAGACTTATTTGTAACAGGCTTATTACATTATTCAGCCATTAGTTAAGGGTAAAGCAACAGAATTATTTTTACAGGCTTATTATTTAAATAATAGGTAGTGATAGTTATTCAGTGCACTCAAGGCATAACAGGGCAGGATTAATTTGTTAATTAGTTTACAGATTACAGTGCATGTTTACAGACTGCAGTGCACTTTACATTAGTCAGAGTTAAGGACACTAACAAACAATGCAAAGGTGTAGACTTAAAATACAGAAAGTATAGATTTTGGTAAACTATTTTAGCTCATAAATATTCATAAAAGTTAAAAAGGTAAGTAGCATTATAAAACAAATTTAAATGAAATGTATAGACAGAAGTTAGCACAGAATATGGTAATTATGCTTCAAGACCGACCACTTATAAAGTTATTTTTTTAGTGCATATTTCAAGTAGTCTTCAGAAAATAGCCATCATGCTTGATAGGCTATACAATATGTGGCAGAAGAAGCTGCCAAGGAGGGGATTTCCTCTATATCCAATGCAGTAAAATAAAATTAAGGTAAAAGGTATAACAGGTGAGCCAAGTGGGCTCAACGGTTGAGGCAAATATGGCAAAGATCTAAGACATGCAGAGGAATACTAATAAAAGGGCACAATGCAAAGTTGCCAGTCCAGTCCTGGGAGTAAGGTTGTAAGCAGCTAATAAAGTACAACCATCAGCTATTGGGTTATGTAGGTTTTCAGAATATTTTGACCTCTCATAAGGTATAAGTTTTAAAAATCCTCAGCTAAAAAACTATGTAAAGAAATTCAGGAGGAGTGTGTAATATATCTGTAGACTAACCCTACATTAAGAAAACCTCAGTTGCAGAGATTGCCAGTTTCAGAAAAAGCATGGTACAGTATACAAATAAATTTTGCAAGACTGCTTCCTACAGCAAAAGGGGGGGGGGGTAAATAATATGCAAGTTTTAAAAGACTAATCCAAACAGGCCATAAATGCTCAAGTGACCTAGTGGTCAAAATTAGAAATTGCAAGTTTACCAAATAATTTTTTTTTTTCAGATTATAAATCAGGTAGCATAAAGCTAAATACAGTAGTTAGCAATATAAATGTAAGGTAACTACAAAAGTAGGTCCCAGTAGACTTTCATCAGGGACCTCAGGGGCAACTGTTAGATTAGACATTTCCATTTTAAAATAGTTATGCTTATTTTAAAAAAGTTGTCTTATGTTGTTAAACCCATTTAAACATAGCTTAACAAGTTTAAAAATAATGGAAAAAAAGAAAAGGGAAAACCGGCAACCTTTCCTTTTTCGATTTATAATACGATTATGATGGGCACGCTCATCAGCGTGTTTGTCATGGGGGGGGGGGGAAATAGGCATTAAACAGGCTAAAGGGTAAAATAAATTGTGTTTTATTTATGCATAAAAGACAGTTAAGCAGAAAGGAAAATAACCTTGCTGCCCAAACATGGAAGACTGTGTATTAAAGAGAAAGAGATAAGCATAAAGTCTGCAGACAGAATGTTCTTTTCTCAAGGAAAATATCAGCTACAGAATGTTCCTTAATGAAGCACATACAAAGCCTGAGACCAAGGTTAAAGAAAAGTAAATAAGGAAATTTACTAGACTAAAGCAATATAATATGCTGTGTTCAGGATAACAGTTCAGTTAAGGTTAGTAAATTCTTTTGACCTGTTACTTCAGAGAAGATGCCTAACACACGAGCAGGAGTACAGAAAACAGGTCACCTAGAGACTATGTCAGTTTATGTTGTTCAGGACAATCAGAATGTGACGTTCAGTAACTTGAATTGTTTATCAGTATTGTTAATGGAGACAGTATTCACATATTGTGAACATCTAATAAAACCTTATTAAATGAACTACAGTGTTTGGAGAATTCATTCTTAAAAGTGCAGAAGACTTGGTCCATAAGGGGGAGACTGACACCTATTCAGGATAGCTTGGGTAATTAAGACTTTCATTTCTCTGTCTCACTGCATACAGTGTTTCCAGCTAATTATGGTACAATACAGTATTATCAAATCTTACAGTTATGTTAGTGTAGTTTTTGTAGAGTATATTATTGCTGAACTTGAAATGTGATTTAAGACAGTTGTAAACTTGTTTGATACACCACACTGTTTCACTGTAGTAATAGTAATTTTAAGTAGCATTGTAATTGTTTGATTAAGTGACAACAACAATACTGACATGTGAGTAACTACAGAGTTGAGTATTTATTTATTTATTTTATTTTTGTATACTGGGAAGGTCTGACTGGACAAAATGCCCTTTTCAGTGGAGGACTGTGAAGAAAAGTTCCACATTCATAAATAACCATAAGATACATATACAAAGTACAGATATAAATATTGATTCAATCTCAGATACAAGTACAAAATGAAAATACATGTTATACATTTCACTGATACAATCATATAGTCTATATAGGATACAAAGAATAGCAGTACTGTGATTGTATGCAGAAAACAAGCAAGTTAAGTACACATAGGCTTAGCAGGGGTATACTATTCAAATACAAAAATAACAAGTTGTGTTCTGTTAGCTGACTTAAGACCTCTATTTCCTAACCAGGGTTTATGCAAGAGCAGGTCCATGAATCTGATAGGTATGATTTGAGAAGTTTTTTAAAGCTGGAAGTGTTAGTAGTTGTTCTAATACTTAATGGCAGGGAATTCTAACTTTTGGCTATGCATTTGGAGTAAAGGGAAACTCCAGCTGCATTGTTAGGCTTGGATATATTTAGAAAGGATTTGTTACTGGAACACAATACCCTGTTATTGGAGTAGTGTATTAGTAGAATTTGAAGTACTGTCATTTTTTCTGAATGATTTATTATTCCATGGGCGAAGGCGAGTTGATTATAAGCAAGTAGATTAGGTAGTTTGAGCCAGGATAGTTGTTTTAAAGCCAAACAATGATGGGATCTGAAATTTGTTACTGTGGCAAACTGTGATTTTATTATAGCAAGTTTTGAGTTTTGCTAGGTCAGATTCCTTAATGTTTTTAAGAACTTGTGAGACATATAGTAGCATAGAGATAAGATGGGTTCTTGTTATGGTGGCCTTTAAAGATTTATTTAGAAAGTGTTGATTTCTGTACAGAGTTCCTAGTTTTTTGTGAACCTTTTTTGTGGCCTGTAATATGTGTATGTCAAATTTTATATTATGGTCAATGACCACTCCAAATAGAGTTATATATTTCTTTTAATTCATAAAATGTCTATTAATTCACATTCTCTTATTCTGCCAATGTATTTTTCTTCTTTCTTTCTTTCTTTCTTTCTCCCTTGCAGTAAAATGGAACTCACTTCCTCCCCACATCTATACTACACAAAATCTTTCTCCTTTTAAGGCCTTGCTCCATTCTTATCCCACCTCTACCTGGGAATGCTCCTGCTCCCACCCATGCTAAGTTTTCCCCTACTGCTCCTACTCCAACTGCCTTACCCTAGTTCACTTATGTAATCTGCCTGTCATATATGATAAAATGTATATTCCCTTTTTAGGGTTCTATACTACTGATGTAACAATGACTCTATTGTATTATATCATATTTTGACTACTGCTCATTTGTTTCTAGAACATACTGTATTAACTTTTAGTATTATCACTTGTATATCTCTTGTTTGTACATACAACTGAACTATTACTGTATTATTTTTTGTTACTACGTCTTGTTGATTTTTGTACATATATACTGTGAAGCTTTTCTCCCCAGGCCTCCATTGAAAAAGGGCTCATCTTGGCCCAATGGACTTTCCTGGTTAACAAACTACAAATAAATAAATAAAATCATTTTATTTGGGAAACTGGAGAAATAATTGTATGGTTTAATGATGAGATACTGAATGGTGGGTGGGCATCTGCAGCTCTAGTTGGATAGAACAGCATGAGTTTTGTTTTGGTAGGGTTAAGTATAAGTTGTGCATTGTTTAGCCAAGATTCCACAACATTAAATGACTGCTGGGTGGTTTTCTGGAGTTTTTGTAGTGTTGAGGAGGTACAGATCAGGGTGGAATCATCCGTATATTGAACTACAGAGGCAGGTGGGGTAGCATTATGAAGATTGTTAGTAAAGATAATAAAAAGGAGAGGGCCCAGAATAGATCTTGTGAAACTCCCAAGGTTACAGGCAGTAATGAAGAGAGATTTTGTTGCCTTTTTTACAGCTTGCTGACATCCAGTTAATTATTTCTTGAACCAAGAAAGTGTAGAATGGCTAAGTTTAAGTTCTGAGGGTATAGTTAAAAGTTTAGAATGGGAGACAGTATCAAAAGCTTTGGACAGATCAAGAAAGATGGAGGAAACTAAATTACCCTTATTGCGATGGTGGTTAATAATGTTAGTAAAGTTAATGGGTGGTGGTAGTTCCCTGATTAGGACAGAAACTATGCTGACTGTCAGACATAAGATTGTTGGTTATTAGATAGTTTGATATTTGTGAATGGATGCACCTCTCTAGTATTTTTGATAATGGTGATAGTATAGCTATTGGCTGGTAATTTGATAATTCAGTCAGGTTTCCACCTTTATGCAGTGGGATGATCTGTGATACTTTCCAAATTTTAAGAACTTGTTGTTCTGAGATGGATCGATTTATTAATATGGATACTGGATAGGATATTGCTTCTGCAGCAATGTTTAGATACTCAGCAGGTAGATAGCTAGCTGCAAGGGTAGTGGGTTCAAGCCTTTTGAAATATTTAATGATGGAGTTTATTGGGACAGGCTGGAAAGAGAAGTTATTGGGATCCAGTGTGGGTACTATGTGAGTCTGGGTAGGGAAAGAACAATTGTTTTGGAGGGCTAGTTTGGGTTAAGTGAAGTATCTGTTGGGTACTATGTGAGTCTGGGTAGGGAAAGAACAATTGTTTTGGAGGGCTAGTTTGGGTTAAGTGAAGTATCTGTTAAATTGTAAGGCTATGTTGTCTTTAGTATCAGTGAGTGTTGGGGAAGGAGTACTAGTTTTTCCTGGCTGAAGGATTTTTTTGATGGCAGTCCAGAATCTTTGTGGGTTTCTTTGATTTTTTTTTTGATTGGACACTGCTATAGTAATTTATTTTGTCCTGTCAAATACGCTTTTTAGCTTTATTTTGTAGTTCTAGATATGTTTGTTTGTTAGTTGTAGTTTTGTTGTTGAGCCATTTCTCCCAGGGCTTATGTCTAGTTTTTAACAGAAATCTAGTTTCTTTGGTTAGCCAGGGGACATCATTGGTTTGTATCCTTATTGTTCTAGGTGAGGGTCAAGATGTTTAGGGTACTGAGGAAGGTTGAGTTAAAGTATTCAACTACAGTATCTAAAGGGAGATCTTTGAGTGGTGCCCAGTTGCATTTTTGTAAACTAGTTACAAAGCCTTGGGGGATAAATTTTTTCTTATCTCAGATTTGGTGGTAGGTGGTAAGTTTATGTGGAATATGGTGACTGAGGCTATCTGGGAGGCAGACAGAGTATAGGGATAAATCTGGCCATTTGTAAGGATCGAGACTGGGATTGAATGTTTATTTTATGTTTTGTGTACTCCAGTTCAAGTTTGGATTCTTTATGAGAAACCATGTAGGTTAATTTGGTCAGAGGCATTTTGAGAGTTGTAGGAGAGCCAGTCTATGTTAAAGATACATTTTAGCTTAGAGGTTTAGTGTTTAATACATTATTATTATATTATTTATTTAATCCAGTTTGGTGACCAGGAAGGTCCACTGGGCTCAAGAGCCCGTTTTCAGTAGAGGCCCAGGGAGAAAAGCCCCACAATACAATTTTACAACACATAATGATAATGCAAGTAAAAAATACAAATAAAGTACAAAGATAAATTTGATTTACATACAAAAGGGCTGAATTTCCAAACAGCTGATAAAATGCAGTCAAGTAGGTAGTCCTTCAATAAAGCAACTAGGAGGTTAAAGAAAAGTGTCCTAGAGGATGATAAATAAGCATAGGGTTGGATGTAGATATTAGTTACATTAACAATGTCTGACTATGAGAGAAATTTGAAAGGTATGAAGGTTAGCCAGGAGAGAAGAAAGAGGGGAGCTTGGGAGGTTTATAGTGAAGTGTGCAGTTACATTTTCTGTGACTATGCAGGGTAAGAGTGGTGTTGTGTTTTGAAGGAGTGTAGGTTGTCACAGGTCATCAGTGTAGAGGGCAGGGCATTCCATTTTTTAGCAAGGGAAAAGGAGAGTAAGAGCTGACCAGCTGGGCACTTGGGTTTGTGGACGGAAATAAGGTTTTGGTTAGAAGATCTAAGGGGTCTGGGGGGTATAAGGTTGAAGAATATTGGAGAGTGTGGGGCAGAGGGTGGGTTGAAATAGTAATTTGTGGGCTGAGACAATTTGGAGGTAGTCTAGTTGATTGGAAAGTTCAAGCCAATTTAAAGTTTGTAGGGAGGTGCAGTGATGAGAGAGGGAATTTGCCTTGGTGGCGAATTTGGAGATTTTATTGTAGCAAACTTCCAGTTTGGAGGTTAGGGTAGATGATAGATTCGTAAGAAGAGGAGCACCATATAGAAGAGATGGGAGGAGATATGTAGTGGCCAAGGTATGTCGAGTAGAGGGAGAGAGGAATTGATTATTTCTGTACAGTAGGCCGAGTTTTATGTATAACAGTAAACTGTTACCTTTGTTTTTAAGTGGGAGTGTTACAATCAGCCCGAGTAGGCATAGCTAGACCAGTTTAAAAGTAGTGAGAGTTGGGGAGGAATGGAAAGTGAAACAAGACAGACCTCTCACTCATCAACAAAAATCAATTTGTCTATGCATGAATAGTTATGAGCCAATGTGCAGCTTGGTGGTGCAACAAACCAAAATATAAATAGGGCACTTTTTGAAACAAGCAGAGAGAGATGAATAAGAAAAAAAAGCAAACCTTACAATACTACTGCATTTGTACAGTTACTTAAAGAGGTCAGTAGCTTCCTACAGAAACAAAGCAGTAGTAAACAAAACTGAGAGTGACTAGAGAAACAAACAGGAGTGAAATACTGGGAGAGAGGTTGCACCAATATTTGGGCAATGTAGGTTAACAGCCCTGGACTAGTTAGCAGCAACTATGTATATTACCAGAGTACAGCTGTTTCTGAATTTAGGTAGGTAGATTGCATCAGACTATGCCTCTTAAAGCAAGCCTTTCATAGTAGTAGCTAAGATGAGCCTACAGTGCAATGCTGGGGGGGATTCCAAGGATTTCTTCTTTGGGGTAAGGCTCCTCAACTAACAACTGATGACTCAATTTACTGTCTACTTGAAAATAGCGCAACAGAGTATGTTTGCCCAAATACTAATTATGTTAAGTTTGTGCCCCATCTCAAACAGTATCTGCTTGAGAAATACAAATGCCAGATCACAGGACATTTAATTTAATCAACACTACCCTGCACTAGGTTAATTTCCTTGCACATCACCCTATTTACACCTGTAGTCTGTTGGTTATCACTATGTTTCTGCATTCTGTAAATATGTACATAACTTCTCTTTCTGCTTTTCACTGTCTTCTAACAACATTTACCTTTCCTGTTATCTTTGTCTCCTTAGAGTCTGTGTCTTAACCGCTACCTATCTCTTACTTTGACATCTAAACACCTTGTGTTGCCCCTTACAATTTCCAAGGCTTTATGCTTCTCACTCTTTTCTTGTTGCGCTTCTTATTCTTTTCTAAAATGTATAACATGGAGTAAACGTAGTACACAGTACCTCTCTTTGTGTGACTAATTTGTATTACTTTGTGTTCCACGGCTGGCTGTTGTAACTGTTTGTGCTGCTACTTATTTAAATGTAACCCAGGCTGAGCCTGAAATTAGTCATGCTGTAGTCAGTGATGTACCCCAGTAACTGAAATGTAAATAAAACAACTATAGTGCCTGGATACACACATTCATTCCTACACTAAGGACACTCCTGTAGGCAATTTTGAGAAATGACAATTCATTTACTGCATGTCTTTGGGATGTGAGAGGAAATAGGAACAGTCAGTGATATTTATCAACATTGTTATTTGCTGTGGACTGATACATTTTTACTCATTTCGCTCTTAGTCGATAATATAGCAAGCACAACAGAATTAATAAATCAGTTGTAAGGTTTTCCAGCAGGATTTATCAAAAAAATAAAAACAAGAGCTACTCTATTTAACATTTTTGGCCTATTTCACAATACTATACTCGTTAACTTTTCAGTTTTTCTTTTTGAAAGGAAAAGTAATACAATTTTTTTTAAATCTCTGCCTCTTACGGGTAACCTTGTGGATTTTTTTGCCATCAGCTGTACTGAATCACATACAGAACTGTTGTTAGGCAAGGACTGCAGCTTCAAACATGCACTTGAACTAATTATGCAAGTCTATATTCAGTGACATTTACAATCACACAGGAATAAAATGCCATGTCAAGAGTACTTGCTGTTTAGTTTAAGCTTCCACAAAAAAACTTTATTTCTCGACTTATGAATAGAAATAACATGTAAGATATCAAAACTACCATGGTTCACAGTAAAGACATTTTGGTTGCCTTCCATTAAAACGAGTACCCATTATTTCATAATGTATTGCAGAGAAAACCTCTATTTAACATATTTTGAAGTTTCTATATTTCAGCAGCATATCTGTAATTTTACATCAACGATCTACTTAGTTCCTGCTGCTTGCAGCATAAAGTATCCTTCAATTAGTAGCTAGACTCTGAATCCTCAGGGACGTCTTGTCTTTGCCCTTCAATGTAATTCTCTAGACTGTGTTCACAAAACGCCTTATTAAGTAAGTAGACTTATTTCAGGTCTGTTACTCTTATCTTGACACAATTCAGCTACTCCGCTCTGAATGGTGCTGTTTATTTAATGAATTTATCTCATCTTTATCTTTTTGTAACATATTTGAAAGAAATGTGTCTACTGTTTATACATAGAATGTGTGTGTGTGTGTGTGTGTGTGTGTGTGTGTGTGTGTGTGTGTGTGTGTGTGTGTGTGTGTGTGTGTGTAACTTGTTCTGTACTTTGCAATAGGAAGAGGTATCACTCCTTATTTATTATTCAAAGCCTATATGCATGCAAATCATATTTAACCACGTAAAAACACCCTTATTCCGGTGTTCTTTTACATTTGCACTCAAAGTACCACTCTTACAAATGTTGGGTTGTGAACCTAAAGGCATATTTGTGTTCTAACTGCTGCATCATCACCATCTAAACATAACCTGCCACAGTCATGCCAAAAGAAACCCTGAACATAATGAATGAAGGTGGCATTTAGTTTTTGTATATTTTAGGCGGTCCTATTTCTGATATTCATCAAAACATACAATGCTAATGCTGCCTCCTTAAGGAAACACCAGTGTTTATTACATCTTTCCAACTGAGCCCACAGTTGTTCAGTACAAACAGTAACAAGAATACATTTTAGGTTACTTCTACCTCTCCTAAATTATTTCTTTATACTTTCACAAATACGCTGTGAGGACTCCATGCGTTAAAGCACTGACACAACTATACTAATGTCAATTTCACACAAATGATCAGCATTAATTGAGTCATTATATATTTCTGTGTGTACCTCTTAGCAGCCCAGCAATAAAAGAAAATACCACAAATGGTATCATAGGTCCTTAAAACACAAATCATGGAAAAGTCAGAAAATCACTGCCAGTGGTAAAGGAAAAGCACTCGTTTTAATGTTTCCACACTATTAAAATATAAAATAAATTAACATACAAAATTCACGGACTAAGCGCTTTCGCCTGATAAAATATTAAGGCATCATCAGAGTCATCCTGTCTGCCTTTCCCTTTGGTTATCTAATTACATACAGCTATTTTTGCTGATGTAGAAAGAAACATTCTACTTTGCTAAACATGTGTTGGAATCAATAATTAATACTAAAGGTACTCAATTTAGGACACTGGTTATAATCTAACTCAAGACAGAAATATGGCCAAAACGTCAGTAACTACTTATTATCCCACAGCCAGAAATAGGATTTGAAAATCTCAATGAAAAGAAAAAGTCAGAAATGGCCTTGACCTTGACATAATTTCTCATCCAGGTGGTGATACCTGTACAGAATCATGACTCATGTGCTGCTCTACACTATAACTACTGAAACGGGTCCTACTGTGTGTGCATGCTACAAGGATAAAACTCATGTCTTTTTCAATTTAAAGTACTCAGAAGTAAGTCAGTGACCATAATCACTTCAAAGGCATTTCATTTCAGTTTTCCGATCTTTTCCTTGCTTTTCTCAGTGGACTGTTTTTATCCATTCCAAATCTATCACTATAGGGTATCCCAGGCATGCTGACCAGCTACTGCAGAGACAAGGTTATTCCAATGGCAGCCTGGGTTCAGGAATGACACCAGCTTGCTGGAAGGATAAACATGGAGGATTGGGATGATGCATCCAATAGTCTGCTCTCCTATCCTGTAGAGGGAATGGGATTTAACTCCTGATTATGGGACTGCTGGTGGATACCAATAGCCTCAAAAATATGAATAGGTGAAAAGTGACATGTGGATACAAGTAAATGCTCTGCATCCAACATGTGGTAATGGTCTCATATTGCTTTTCATTCTCTTAGGAAATTGACAGCATGGTCATTTGCTCCTGTATCATGGCTACCATCTGCCATCTGCATCTCTGCTATAATCCTCTAGTCCTTGTTGGAAAGCAATCATGTTCCACTTTCCGAGAAGTCATGAGGCCTAACAAGTAAAGAGGTACATTTTGGATCCCCATTAAGGAGTACTGGGACTCAGGGAGAAAGGAGGGATGACTGGGTAAGAAGCCAAAAGCACCTGCTGTGGCTGAGTGTAATGATATAGCCACAAAATAAGATACCTGCATGAGCAAGACAGAGAAAAATAGTTAATATAACAAATTCAGTGTGATACCTTTTAATTAAAGGATGTAAACTGCTACCATTTCCTATTATCCAGTGGTCATGTTTCATTTTAGCAAATAATCAAGCAATGTGGTATATTTGGCCCACTGTGTGGTCTGCTTCAGTTATTATGTAGGCAAGACTAATAGGAGGCTCAGGGAATGTATACGTGATCATGTATACTGTACTAGGAAAAGATTGGATTATAGTGCCTTGGCCAAACACACCATGGCCATGGGGGATAGCCATAACTTTGCTTTCCAAGTTTTACACATACAAAAGTTAGATGTTAGACAAGGGGACTGCATTACCAGGACAGAATGTGCCGAGATAGAATGGATTTTGAGATTGGGAGCACATAGGGGACTGGGTCTTAATGATTCCGTCCCCTTGAAACCCATACTTAAAACTCGGCCTCTTAGATAATGTAACTATTTTTGAATGTATTACTTTTAACATGTTTATACTGCAGCATGTTTTTACACAATGCACATTTTATGTTTTTAATACATGAAATATGTTACATATACTTTATTAATTATTTGGATGGACATTTTCTGTGAGCATGGTTTAATTGATTTGTTAATAGGGGAGGGTTTTTCTGTGAATAATGTTTTTTTGATTGGTGTATTTGTACTGGGATTTCCTTTAAAACTTGACCGGTATTTTTATCTAATTGTCTGATGAAGCAATTCCTAATTGTATTGTGAAAGTGCTTACCATTAAAACTTCATTCGTGTGATTTTATTATACTGGACTACTATATCTAGTGTCGTACTGGATACATGATTTGATTCATGCTGGTACCTTCAGTTTTGGGTTTCATTGATTTTCGTTGGATCTATGTATCAGCAAAGGGTTTTTTTCAATTGATTTAACTGGTGAGGGGATGGCTGAAGATACTATCATTCGCAGTGTCATGGCCAAAAGCCTTGATAATCGATTAATAGGGGTACTATCTGAGTATGCTAACCCCCTAATCAACTGTGCATACCTTGATGTTGAGAATGAGTCCGTCTTAAAGCAGGACAATGAATACAACATCTATACACTTAAAAAAACTATTGAGAACGATATGTACAGATTTAAGCATTTACAGTGTCAGCGATACCACCTTGAGGCATGTTTAGATAAAGAAATTGTACCAAGGGGTTTGTGTGTACTAAACATGCCGACGTATGGAAACGCTTATCCTGCTTTATTAACTGCTTGGCAGAAAATCAATTTAGAGACCAGTAAGTCTTATTTAAAATTACTTGTTGATTTTTTCTTGTCTATTGAAAGAAAATTAAACAGTAAAATAATGCAACAACAGCAAGAACTGATTGTGCAGAGTGGTGAGGGTTCAGCTGAACTGTTTATGAATGAGTTAATTGACTGGATTCTTAGGTACAAGAGTAAACTTTTGGAACAGAAAAAGAGAAAGTTAAGAAGGGATTTTGCGGACTTCTCCAACTAGCAGATATTTGTGTGGCCAAGAAACAGTGTAATCAAAGAAAAGCCACCTGTAAATAGGTCAGTACAATGGGAGGGCTCAGCCAATAGATCCACATTGCGAGAGAGTTCCACCAATGAGGTTGTATTAGGGCAGCACTCTATTAACATCGGGAGAGAAGGGCATTCTAGTACGACATTGAAGCTGGTATTCCTTCAGTGAATACCTCTGAACCCTGTGTTGACGTTGATGGTAACACCAATGAGGCCCTAGTTAATCCGCAAAATGAAGTGCCTTTTTTATCACCTAACAACACAGAAATGGTACACTCTACGTACTCCACACCTCTGGAGGTTTCTGGGGAGAACAATGTGCAGGACATATCCAATACTGTTACTTCTAATCCGGTGTTTAGAAGGAAGATCATTTCAGAGCCTAAGGGTTTGGTTCAACCAAATTTTCCATTACCCTTTCATCCATGAAGGAAAAGATAGTTCAACCAGGAATTTCAAAAGGCAAACTTGAAGCAAAAGGAAGAACCAACCAGCATGCAGCCATGCAGTTTAAAGAAGATGTGGGGGTATACCCAAGGGGACTAGTATGGAATAGTTCAGATTATACCCACAGCGAAGCTGAGGTTATGCTTTTAAACAAAGGTTTGAATTTTATTCCTTCTATGGACATTAATGTTAGTGATTTACTAATAGCCGTACGTTTATACGTACGTAATGTAGCTTTGAAACAGCAGTTTTCTGAACATGTATCTGTTTATGATAACAAAGTACACAAGAAAAAAAGTACATATGTACCTGTTTTGCCTGCTAATTTAGAAATCTTTTTGAAGGCATGTGAGAAGGACGTTTATGCTTCAGACTTTTTGGATCCCCATCAAGGAGTACTGGGACTCAGGGAGAAAGGAAGGATGACTGTGCAAGAAGCCAAAAGCACCTGCTGTGGTTGAGTGTAATGATATAGCCACAAAATAAGATACCTGCATGAGCGAGACAGAGAAAAATAGTTAATATAACAAATTCAGTGTGATACCTTTTAATTAAAGGACCCGCAGTAGTGGTGCTGCGGTAGTGTTGTTGCCTCACAGCAAGACGTTGTCGCGTTCGATTCTCAGCTTGAGTGCCTTCTGTGTGGAGGCATGCGTGAATGGGCATGCCTTCATTGAAGGTTGTGCGTCAGGGCTGGTAACTCAGCACATAAAAATCCACTACCAAACATTAGCGGACTGGAGTTCTGCTGTGGCGACCCCTAACCGGGATAAGCCGAAAGACACAACAACAACAACAACCTTTTAATTAATGGATGTAAACTGCTACCATTTCCTATTATACAGTGGTCATGTTTCATTTTAGCAAATAATCAAGCTTGGTTCCATACCATACAAGTCAGAAAACAGTGCTCTTTCTATTATTTTTTGGAGCACTACGTTTCCTATATTTAATGCCTTCCGTTAAGACACACTGCATTCAGTTTGCTTCTGCACTCTCTGTTGTTCATAAGAGTCTCTTCATACAGAAATTCCTAAGAACCAGAGCAGTTATTCAAATTCACCATATGATGGTCACACACTATAAAGTATACTGAACACCAATTCTGTGACTATCAAGTTCTGTTTGATTTTTTTTTCATTTGATAAGATAGCCCAGATTAAAGTAGCTGATCAATTGCCTAGGGAGAGTCCCACCTTAGTGCTTACAAAAGTTTGAGGAAAAAGCTCAATTCTGATTCGTAACTCATAGTTTTTTCTGTCCCTTTATAGCCTATAGTATAATTTTGGGACAGTGTTTATTATTAGAATACAAACTGGGGAACAATATTAGATATAGAAATGAGTTAAGTACAGTAAGTCAGTATTGAGAGTATGAGAGCAAATAGGTTCTATAGTGCTGTTACTGGGACAGTCTTCCATCTTCATGTAATACAACAAGGTGCAATCTAAGATGGAAGCGCTCAAGACACATACTAACCCTTTAAGACAAAGTGGTGATATAAATGATATAGAGATGGATAGAGAAGGGAGAAAGGAATGAAGAAAGAAAGGAAATAAGACAGAGCTGGCAGGAATCCTCAGCAAGTTTACTTAGTAATAGCATTATTCTTACATATGGTTAAAGGACAACAGCTTGATTTAAGAAATCAAAAGAGGATGGACCATAATTGCAGAATTTCTATTGTAAAAAGAAAATCAGTATTTTGGCATAAAATTTAGTAATTTCGTAAAATCATCAACCGTGCAAAAAGCCAATAAAATCAGTTTAACTGATCTTCAGTCTGTGATTAGTCACATTCTGTTTTGCAGTAATTGACAATTTCACTCAAATTACCAACATGCAATAATAGTTTATGTAGCTTGCCTAATAGCAACCCCATCTTATTGGTTCTCAAAGAGTAATCTCTTCTTATTGTCTGTCTTTAAATTCAAATAAAATAGCATCTGAGCCATCTTTGACTATGTTAAGAGGGCAAGAACACCAGCAGCACTTGAAATGACCACTTTACTATGGCCTGTTTTCTTGCCCTTATCTGTACTTTGTTGAGTACTCATAATTCCAACAAATTTTGCAGTCTCCTGGTGCTGTTGCTGTTACTGGTGGACAATGTGACCCACCTGCAGGTAAGCAACTGATTGGATGGAGGGGTGTTATGGGGCAGTGAATGAACATGAGACTGTAGTGTATACTGTAGTCCAAACATAGAAGAGACAGTTACAGACTTTTGCAGGCTGTCCAGAAACAAACAAGGGGTATGCATGCATAATACGCAGAGTGGCGACATGTGCCTACCCTAAGGAAGGAAGAAACTCGTGACTTTAGTCTAGTCATTGTATCTCAGCAGTGCCAATGGTTACCTAAGCTTAGAAGGTGCAGTGATTGTGCTTAAAACTAAGGGTGGTTTTCATAGTCTTGCCTTCCATTGGTGCATAGTGGTAATTTGTGAACAGTGGTGCTATGAAAATATGCAAATAGAGTTAGTGTATGTGATTCACACTAAGGAAATGGGTCCCCTTCAGATGGTTGAACTTTTAAAAGCTCGACTTTCATATGGCCGAGACCATATCATCGGACTTTTAAAAGTTTGAACGGTCTGAATGGGAATCTCCATGGAGCGCGGAACGGGAAGATTTCCCTTTAACGCAATGTAATGTGATCTTGCTGTTGGTATATTTAAATAGCAGGGGGCTTGCCCCCCTGCTAGCACTGTTTAGTTTTTTTTTTGGTTTGTTTATTTTATTTTCATATTTTTGAACATTCAAATGTTCGATCATATGGTCTCGGCCATATGAAAGTCCAAAATTTGGATGTTCGATTATGTGAAATAGACCCAAGGACACATACAGGTGTGTTGATAAACACACCTCCTTATGGCAAAAGTGTAACATACTTAAGACATAAGCACTGAGGGAGAGTTTCTATGGGGATATAAGACAACTGAATGGACAGAGGGGCATGATGGGGCAGTCATGATGTCTCAGCAGTGCCAATGATGACCGAAGCTTAGAAGGATCAGTGATTGTGGTTAAAACTAAGGCATAAGCATTAGGGGAAGAGTTACTATGAGGATATAAGGCACCTTAGACAATAGTATATTACTCTGATTCATAGTGATACAATAAACTTTCAGTTAACTGGAACTCAAGCAACTGGCACTCTCAAGCAACCAGCAAAAAAAAATCGAAGAAATACAGTACAGTATGAACAATTCAATTTTCATGTGTTGCACTTTCTGTTTTCCCCCCCAGCCAGGCTTTTAATTACTGTATTTCAATATTAAAATCAAACCAATACAGTGTTTATGGTATGATATAGTATAGTATAGGGTATAGTGTTAGTCAGGCCTAATTTTAGTAGTAACTCTCAAGCAACCAGAAACTACAGTTATCCCGCATCTACCAATCTTCATGGGTCCTGGTTAACTGAGAGTTTACTGTAAATGTAAAAGGGCCTTATTTGCATGCAAAATGCATAAAGGGCCCTGAACTTACACAGGTATGTTTAACAGCACCATGGGTAAGTGGAGTTACTATGGATTTAGAAGCAATGGAAATTATATGAAACAGCACAAAATGAGGTTAAAATAATTTATTTTGGTGTCATTTTAGTACTTGGGTATACATGGTCAAACTACTGAAGGGATCACTGGAGACATTGGTTTTGTTAAGTGCTTATGCATACATGGTCAAACTACTGAAGAGATTGCTGGGGGGCAGATTCTTGGATTGCAAAGTATATATAAGACACTCAGCAGTGCTTTTTACAATGGAAGTGTGCATGGTGCAGGCACTGGACTGTGAATCACAAGAACACTTCATTAGTATAAGTTGCTTTGGACAATTTCTTATTTACATTTCATTGTACTTCATTTGCTTAAACTAAATCATGGGCAGAATGCATTAATGTAAATGACCTTTATAAATTGCCATTTAAGTTATAGGGCTCTTCAGCTGGTATTCACTGAAGGCTGTCACATTAACACCCAGAGCGAAGCCTTGCTCTTTCTGGTCGAGAAATTCACAGGGTACCACCTTGCAGACTGAATAATGAACTGCAGGTGGATACTGTACTTATCAGAGATGTTACCTATTAATATAGTGTTACATTTTGTGTTATTCTGAACAATGTTTTAAGTAATGTTTTCAGGTCATACTTAAGATATTGGTATTTATATATATCAGGCCATATGCAATTAGCAAGGTATTAAAAAATAGACTTTTTCCATAGTAGCCAGTTTTTGTATTTTACCATTTGTCTTCTAAAGGAATATAGTATCATATTTCACCAGTTAAGGAAAATCACTATTAATTTTTCTCTGCCTGCAAGTATTCTGAGCGCAGCAGATGACATTTATGAATAGTGCTTTTTTCGTAGCTGGAACATCATAGCCAGATCTATTGGAGTCTGTGCTTTACTAGTACTTTGACCTCCCTCAGTGTGATATCAGTATGATTAATGTCACAGCAGGTCCTCTGGTATGCCAGGTTTGTTACAGTGCCATAGTTTGTGTGATCCTGATTGTCGATGAGATGTGAAGATTTGTCAACATACATGACACTGTTAGAAAGGCGGTCTTTAATTTGTGAATAGATTAACAAAAGCTAGTACTGATTCCAAAAGATGTTGATCTTTTACAAAGATACATGTTGATCTAAAGTACTACATAAGGTCTTTAAATAGTTATTTCCTAGACACAAGACTCAAGCTGACATCAGCTCAACCCCAGCTCTTACTGTCTAAAGGAGCCAACTTGCAATCTGAAGTAAGCATGACTATGCAAATACAGTTTATAATACACTAACTTGAAAGAAGCCTTACTAAAAATAAATGCTTCATATTTACTGTTTAGCCAATTATCTGTATGACGTCTAGAAATCTAGGTAGCTGATAATGGCTAGTCCTTAGTTTCTTAAAAGGTCATATCGGAGCTTATTAGAAGAATTCATAGCTGTGCCTATGCAGAATTCTGTACAACCAAAGACAGCAGAACCTAATGATGTATTATCTCATTTCAGCTTTAATGAGGGAATTCCACACAATGAAATGCAAGATTTCAAAACAAACATTTCCCTCATCTATCGAAATCACAGAACTAAAATGCTGAAGTTTACAATTTTCAGCATGTATGTCCACAGATTTTCTGAAAATTAAATATTATTAATTATTTATGTTTAAAGTAGTGCTAAGACTAGTCATATAACTTAGGAATAATGAGTTACGAGACTAAATGGACTTTATATTAAAAAAACAAATTTGGTTATTTTTTTCCGGGAGGAATTTGGAACATCTACAATTCTGCTCATGTTTTTTTAAGTTTTTAGAATCAGGCAGGAATGATATTAAAAACAGGCAGATCGGGACAATACTTGGTTTGAAATATGACAATCTAAGATCTGAATAAAGGACAAAATTGCACATTTCTCTTACTTCAGATTAGGAGAGTTTTATAGTCCAGATGCCCTGTCTGAGTCTGTGGCATTCGATCAACAATAAATCAGTAAATCTTATACTGTGTTTGGATAAAGGACTTTCCCCTACCATAGGTATATACCAGGCCAATGACTGCCAGAGCCTTTTTAGGCCTACCTGTTCAGCCCAGGGCCAATTGTGTCCTCAGGTAACATGGGCATCTGTTTTGAGTTGTACTTTAGTTATCATTATTCCAATACTTCCAGTCTGCCCTAGACTCCTCCCAACACAGCCCCAAACAATTCTGGTCCTCCATAAACTCCAACCTCCACCCAGGTAAAGTCAGTACCCCTCCTCCTAACATCCCTCACTCCTCTGAAAATATTGCTACCTCATTCAACACACACTTCACACAAACCATACTATCACTAGCTAAACAACACAAAGCCCCTCCCCTCCAACCCACACCTTCAACTAGTAATCTCCCCACTGTCTTCTCTTTTTCTCCTGTACCTACCTCCAACATAAAAAAACTCTTAATCTCAAATAATTAAAAACGGCTGCTTACTCTGGTTAATGCTCTTGTTTCGAAACAGGATTTTTTAAAAATAGGAAGTACTCAAACAAGAGCAAAAGCAAAGTACAGACCAGTCCTTTCAACTCTTTAAAAAGTTCAAAGTATTTATTGTTGATAAGCGCTTTCGCCAACAAGTAGCTTCATCAGATCATACAACATTTTACAAAAATATATGGTCCTTAAATACTAAGTGTCATCAGACAAACTGTTTAAAGGAACCAATCATTAAACATCTAGTAACATAAAACATTTAACAAGCTAAAAAACAATTGTATTAGGTTGTAGTAACCTTCCCACAGTGAAATTTTGTTATACCCAGACTTAGAAAATAAAGAATATATAAAAATATATATACACATATATAATAAATATATATATAAACATAAGTTCATTCAGAGAAAATGTTAATACATCTAATATCACAGATGAAAAAAAAAATATATATATATATATATATATATATATATATATATATATATATATATATATAGATATATATAGACTATCATAAAAATATATCAAATTAAATGTGTATATAAATATAAGTATAGGTACGTAAATATTCATGTAGGCATAATAAAATAAATAAATATAGAAAATTTATGAATATATAAAAATATATAAAATATAATAAATAAAACAATTAGACCTGGGTATAGTGTCATTTTATATGTCTACGTTGTTTTAATGTAGGTTTTATTGACACTTTATCATTTAATCCCAGGCCCTTGTCTGCTTTTAACTTGATTATCCAACCATTTTCCTTTTCTTCTGTACGTGACATAATATTTCCACCTCTAACATTGGGTATAATCACTTCTAAAACTCTAAACTTAAATTCATGTTCAATACCATTTAAGTTAGCATGTTTAGCTAGTGCATTCTGTAAGTTGTTTTTCTTTATATTATAAGCATGTTCCCTTATTCTGTCACGTAATGGGCGATTTGTCTTGCCCACATAGAATGAGGAGCAAATTTTACATACTGCTAAATAAACAACGTTAGCAGTCATACAGTCGGCATCTACTTTAAAGCTAAATATTTTTCCATTGTCAGGATGATGGAAATCTATATCACTATCAATATAACTGCAGAAATTACAGTGACCACATTGTTAGGTATAACCAGTGTTGCTATAATTATTTTCATTTGTTTTCGAATAACACAAAAGCCTCTTCAAATTACTTTTATTTCTATATAAAAATGAAGGTGTATCACCAACTATCTGGTAAATATGCTCATCTGCCTTCAATATATCCCAATGTCTACCAATAATTTACTTTACCTCAAATAAGTCTGTTGTATAATGTGTTGAGAACTTCACATTAGAAACTACCAATGCATCTTTTATCTCAGTTTTGTTAGAAAGAGGAACAAAGTATGGTAGGCCTTTAGTATAACGTAGGTCATGTATGTCTTTAATATGATGATTTACTTCATCGGTTCCATAACCTCTGTCTAGAAATCGATCTCTCAAACTTAATAAATCATTATCTAAGCCACTTTCCAGTGGATTTAGCCTCGAACATCTCAGTGTTTGTCCTCTTATTATATTTTTAAAAATATGTGGTGGATGCATGCTCGATCTATGAAGTAGCATATTACAGTGACATGGTTTTCGAAAGACACCAGTGTTAATAAGTCCATTGTATAATCTTTCCACATAAATGTCCAAAAAATTTACTTTTTCAAAAGAAAAATTCATAGTAAATTTTAAACAGTTAGTTAGGCTATTCATAATGTCAAGGAAGGCTTCTAACTCATTAGTAGTTCCATTCCATAAAATAAAAAGGTCGTCTACAAATCTACGATACAAGATAACATGTTTCTTAAATTGGGGCTCACAAAACAATACAGTCTCCTCCCAGAATGCCAAAAACATGTTGGCGTAGCTATTCGCAGAAGGAGTGCCCATAGCTACGCCTTTATGTTGTCTATATAGTTTGTCACCAAACATAAAAATGTTGTTGTATAATACTAATTCCAAAAAATGGACAATTAGGTCTATTAATACATCAGAATAGTTACTATGTTGTTTGAGATAAGCTGAAACATAAGATAAGCCTAGTTCATTTGGTATCACTGTGAAGACGGATTGTATATCTGGAGTGACAAAAAGACAGGTATCTATAAAATCATTCTGTGTGACACATTCATATAAATCGATCAAAAAGTGCTTAGAGTCACGTAGTACATATTTGTATCATCAGACAAACTGTTTTAAGGAACCAATCATTAAACATCTAGTAACATAAAACATTTAACAAGCTAAAAAACAATTGTATTAGGTTGTAGTAACCTTCCCACAGTGAAATTTTGTTATACCCAGACTTAGAAAATAAAGAATATATAAAAAATATATAAAAATATATATACACATATATAATAAATATATATATAAACATAAGTTCATTCAGAGAAAATTTTAATACATCTAATATCACAGATGAAAAAAAAAAAAATATATATATATATATATATATATATATATATATATATATATAGACTATCATAAAAATATATCAAATTAAATGTGTATATAAATATAAGTATAGGTATGTAAATGATTGAGAAAAATCTATTTGAATATTTATTTATTGACAAGCCATCTATACCCGTGATATATGGTCTCCCTAAGATACACAAAAATCCAATTGATCCACCTATGAGACCAATCGTGTCTGGAAGGGGTTGGGTTACCGAGCATCTCTCAGTATTTATAGAGAAGCATTTAAGACGTATTCTGAATGACAACAAATATGTACTACGTGACTCTAAGCACTTTTTGATCGATTTATATGAATGTGTCACACAGAATGATTTTATAGATACCTGTCTTTTTGTCACTCCAGATATACAATCCGTCTTCACAGTGATATCAAATGAACTAGGCTTATCTTATGTTTCAGCTTATCTCAAACAACATAGTAACTATTCTGACGTATTAATAGACCTAATTGTCCATTTTTTGGAATTAGTATTATACAACAACATTTTTATGTTTGGTGACAAACTATATAGACAACATAAAGATAGCTACGCCAACATGTTTTTGGCATTCTGGGAGGAGACTGTATTGTTTTGTGAGCCCCAATTTAAGAAACATGTTATCTTGTATTTATGGAATGGAACTACTAATGAGTTAGAAATCTTCTTTGACATTATGAATAGCCTAACTAACTGTTTAAAATTTACTATGAATTTTTCTTTTGAAAAAGTAAAATGTTTGGACATTTATGTGGAAAGATTATACAATGGACTTATTAACACTGGTGTCTTTTGAAAACCATGTCACTGTAATATGCTACTTCATAGATCACTGGAAAGTGGCTTAGATAATGATTTATTGAGTTTGAGAGATCGATTTCTAGACAGAGGTTATGGAACCGATGAAGTAAATTGTCATATTAAAGACATATATGACCTTATATTGATAGTGATATAGATTTCCATCATCCTGACAATGGAAAGGAAAATGGTTGGATAATCTTTATTTATTATATTTTATATATTTTTATATATTCATAAATTTTCTATATTTATTTATTTTATTATGCCTACATGAATATTTATATTTATATACACATTTAATTTGATATATTTTTATGATAGTCTATATATATTTTTTTTTTCATCTGTGATATTAGATTTATATATATATTTATTATATATGTGTATATATAATCAACAATAAATACTTTGAACTTTTTAAAGAGTTGAAAGGAAAAAAACTCTTAACTAAAGTTAAGCCCAATAAATTAGCAACAGACAACCTCCTAAGTGAATACCTACAAATCACAGCTGATGATCTGGCCAGTATCCATCTTGATTAACTGATCTCTGTCAGAAAGTTACGTTCCCACACTGTGGAAAGTATCACATATAATTCCCCTCCACAAGGGCGGCCCCTCCACAGAACTAACCAATTACCGCCCCATAGCTATTCTCTCTCCACTCTCCAAAATACTAGAGAGGTGCATATATTCTCAGGTCTCAGACTGCCTCCTTACTAACAACCTCCTTTCCAATACTCAGCATGGTTTCCGACCAAACCATAGCACCACCACTGCCTTAATCTCCTTTACTAACACTATCCTTCAGCATAAAAACAATGGCTATCTCTCCTCTGCTACTTTCCTAGACCTATCTAAAGCATTTGACATGGTCCCACACAAACAACTTATCTCTGTCCTCAATAACCTATCCTTCTCTCAATCAGTCACCAACTGGTTTCAGAGTTACCTGTCTGACCACCAACAATCCGTTGTATGGCAGAATGACATATCTCCCCAACTACCTGTCTCCATAGGGGTTCCCCAAGGATCCAGCCTTGGACCCCTACTCTTCTCTGTTTTCACCAATAATCTAGCCTCTACCACCAAACATGGCACACTCATACAATACGCAGATGACACAACCATCATCTGCTCAGCCCAGTCCCTACCCAAACTGCAAAAAGTCACACAGGAAGCCTTTTCCTCTGTTGAAACTTGGTTATCTGATGCCCAATTAATACTCAACCCAAACAAAACTAAACTACTCATCTTCCAACCCACCAAACATACTCAAAACAACTCTCACTTTAACATCACAGCAAAAGACAACACCACTACATACCCAACTGAACACACCATATTGCTAGGAGTGGAAATAGACAATAAACTAAAATTTGACATTCACATATCCATGACCATAAAAAAAGGCCACAGAAAACTAGGAGCATTATACAGAAATAAGCAACTTCTCACCAAAGCAGCAAAGATTTCAATAGCAAATTCCCATCTTATCTCCACCCTACTTTATGCCTTTCCAATATATATAAGGCAATGCAATCTAAACAAGCTAGAGACCTGCTACAACAAAATCGCCAAATTCGCCACAGGGGCAGCCTACCATAGTCACCACTGTCTCTCACTTGCTGAACTGGGCTGGCTTGAACTCACTCACCTCCTTCAATGGTATCAACTATCACTCGCCCACAAACTAGTAAACCATCCACTAAATGTCCCATCCCTCCAGAACCTACTCCAACCCTATCGCACCACCAGACCACTAAGATCCAGCAACAAAAATCACTTGCAGATCACTAAAGCCAATAACTCTGCTGGTGAAGCACTATTCTCTTGCACCATTGCCAAATTATGGAACTCCCTCCCACCCACAATTACCTCCGTACCATCATGCATCCACTTCAAACCTTTACTAAAAGTGCACCTAAAAACATGCTGACTATGGCCTTGCAACTCCCACTCTAATATCACCCACCCCATCCAACCACTACCTTTCTTTCCACCCCACTAACTACCTTGATTATAGCAAGCTCAGATGCTCATAAGCCTAGTACTTATTATACAGCAGGACCTTCTTATTGCAACATTTGTTAATGTCTATTATGTACTTCGCAGATAAAGATTCTAGTTGTCTACTGATGTACTATGTTCTTCATCTGTAAATATGTTTGTAATTAATTGCTATGTTAAATTGTTAATCGCTATGTAATCCAATGTAACTACTGTCTGTTTATTTTAACCATGGAGCTTTTCTCCCCGGGCCTCCGCTGAAAATGGACCTACGTCCAGTCGGACACTCCTGGTCAACAAATGTAAATAAATAAATAAATAAAATAAATCAAGAGGTTGCTAAAAGTTTAGTGGAGAGGGGTTATGTTAGTTAGGGAATATTTACTGTTGGCATCTGTCAGAGATATGGGGGCCACACTGATGGGTGAGTTTTTGATTTCCCATCCGCTGGTCAAGGTTACATTTGAATACAATTAGGTATACACGAATGCTGAGCCTATTCCAAAGGGTGAGGTGTCCTTTGAGACATGTATCTGCTTCACCAGTGTGTTCTGTTTTTTTCACAAAGTTTAAATCCTTGAATTTAGTGTTTCTGGTGCTATTCATTTTGCAGATGTGAAAAAAGTTCATCAGGACTACATATGATGATGCCTTATATACCAGGCACATATCAATTCTTAGTAACCTGTTGGAGAATGAGTACAGAGATAGGGCTTTAACGTGATCTATATAGGACAATGTGGTAATAACCTAGATTCTGTTGGTGATGAACCTCTGTGGGCATTTCAACTGTTGCATATGCCTGGTCAGGTACTTGCTGAAGGAGGCATTGTACTCAATGATGGGTTTGATAAAGGCTGAGTAATGTAGTACTGTAACTTCCTTGGATGTGGAAGGCTGAGTAATGTGGTACTGTAACTTCCTCGGACGTGGAAGGCTGAGTAATGTGGTACTGTAACTTCCTTGGACGTGGAAGGCTGAGTAATGGGGTACTGTAACTTCCTTGGATGTGGAAGGCTGAGTAATGTGGTACTGTAACTTCCTTGGATGTGGAAGGCTGACTAATGTGGTACTGTAACTTCCTTGGACGTGGATATCATACTCTTACTTATACGTTGGGTGATGTAGAATGATTTTCTTACTACCTTGATTGACTACCTGTCTGTCAAAGATCAGATTATTGTCTACATATGGTCACAGATGCCTAACTACTGGCTTAACTCTTAGGGGTATCTTATCAATGCTGTAATTAACATGGGTGAACATTTTCCTAAAAGGCACTATAATGCACTTCTTGGCTTTGAATTTTAATCTGTGACTTTGGAACTGTCATGTGTGTGTGTGTCAGACCCTCCTGCAAGATGTTAGTGTCATGGGATGAATCTATGATAGCTCCCAATTTGCAGTCATCTACAAACGTGGTGAGCCACAGACCCTTGACATTAGCCTTAACCTCCAAAAAGTCGATGCCAAACATGAGTGGGTGCAGCAGTGAGCCCTGTTGGTGACTGTTGTCTTGCTTGAGGTGAGCTCACCAGTCTTGACTTCTTGGGTCCTATCTGTGAGCCAGCTGGCAATCCAGCAAGTTGTATAGGGATTTATGGGTATTTCAGTGAGATCGTCAGCAACACCTGAGTGAGGTAGTGTACCGAATGCCTTAACCAGGTCTAGGTAGGTGGTATGCATGTGTTTTCCCTCCTCCACTGCCTTGGTGACCCTCTCAAAGAAGTCTACCAGATAAAGTAAGTATGACCCTCCATTGACAAAATCAAACTGGGATGGGTCCAGTGTTTGTAGGTTTCTAATGTCTTTGTTGATCATTTCCATGATAATTCATCACATGGCTTTGCATATTAGACTAGTCAAACTAATGGGTCTGTAGCCTTTGGGGTTGGTTGATCGTCCACCCTTGTGAAAAGGATAACCATTACAGTCCGCCAGTTATGTGGTATGTAGCATGTTTTTCAGCTGTAGTTGAAAAGGAACTCGAGTGATCCTGGTAGGTAATGTTGCAAGCTGTTTAGGAGGCAAACCAGGATAATATTTGGTCCCACTGAGGCTGTGCTTTTGAGTGTACCAAGTGCTGCCTTGACCTGCTTCCTGCTAATAGTTGGCAGTGGGGTATGCTAGCAATGATTTCATGAGTGAAGGCAGGGGGAGAGTGGGGGTGAAGTTAGAGTTGAATTTCTCAGTCAGAAGATTTGCTTGGTGAAAGTAACTGCTGTGTGCTACCTTTGAGGTTTTGGACAAAACCATAGAAGGCCTTGTGGTTGCCTTTAGCATGAGTGGCTGTCTGGACCTCATTGCATTAATTAGTCCTATTAGTTTCCTGTTTAGTTTAATTAGTGAGCCCTTGCCATTATGAGAGCTGATCTTTCTGATTTTGGATATGACTTTTTTCCTTTTGTTATGTACCCTGTTAAGGGTAGGATTCTATCAGTGTGGTTTGTTTCTGGGGTTTGTTTTGGTCTTACTTCTGGTAGGTACAGCAGCCTCTGTGAAGCCATTTACATGGCTGTACAGGGTTACTGTGAACAATTCCACATAGATTGCTGTGAACTCATGGTTTGGAGGGGCATTAAATTTTGACAGACTGTCACTTAATAGGCTGTAGTTTCCTATAAAACAGTTCATAACTTTTACAGGTTTTGCTGGGTTTTCCATGTTAATTTTTAACTTGAAGGAGAAAGCTTTGTGATTCGACTTCTCCAGTAAGGATATGACATGGGGAGGGGTTGTGCAGTACTCTATCGTATTGATGAGTAGATCTAGTATGTTTGAACTTCTGGTTGGAGTGTGCACTATCTGGTCAAGGGTATTTGTGTTAATAAAGTCCAGAAAACATTGTGCCTGCAAGTTGGAGGCAGTGTATGTTTCCAGTATATAAGTGGGTAGTTGAAGTCTCCCATGAATATTGTATTTGACTATGCTGAGTGCCTCCAGCAGGTCTAGATAGAAGTTATTGGATTCTTGGGGCATAGATTGTGACCTATAGCTAGCTAGGATATGGTGAAGAAGTTTATTTATGGTGATTTGTATGTGAATGAACTCTAGAGCATTGTCCTGTTCAAGTAATCTAGAGGTATATTTGCAGTTAATATAGATCAAGAGACCTCCACCTTTAGTCCCTGTCTTTGGGGTTGGTGGTCTAAATATGTAGAAGCATTGCACTGCCTGAGAACTTTCTGCAGCTTTAAACTATGTCTCAGTAATGGCACAAATGTCTGTATTTTCCAGAGTAAGGAGAACGTGTGGAGTTTCTTGTCTTTTCTCCATGTATTAAATCCAGTAGGATCTTCCCTATTCCATTTGCTAAAATCTGCATAAAATATTTGTCATTTGTACTCATGATCTAGTAAGGATATTGGCATACATGAGGCTGGCTTTAAAGGGTCTTTTCCTTCTTTGTATATGACTGATATTATAGCCTCCTTCTATGACTTTGGGATGCTACCTCCATCTAATACTTTATTATAAAACACCAGCCATTTGTTAATTATCTCTTACTTCACCAATTCTCAAAATTCTATTGGTAGCCCATCACTCGCAGGTGATTTCCCTTTCACCATCCTGCTCCATACATTCTATATTTCATCTCTCAGTATCCTTGCAATGAGTACCTCCCCCACTTCCTCTCGCATCCTATTTCTTCCTGGAAGCTCCTATTCTACCTCTTCCCCCTTCCTGTCTTCCCTTTAACTAGCTACAAAATCTCACAGTACACCCTAAACTTTGAGAAAATCCTAGTTTCCTTGTCTCCTTGTCTCCTCATAATTTTCTCCCATAAGTAACCTGTATATGCCTCTTTCTGCTTGTCTGCCTTAACCTCACTGCTAGCATTTTGTTGATTTTGGACCATTACTAAAGTTTAATTTTTCTGTCCTTATTCTCTTATCCCATATCTTTCTATCCACTTTCTCCTACAACTGCTGTTTAATTTCCTTATCCCTTTCTTTCATTCTTTTTTCCTTCTCACCTTCCTTTTTGTTTTCTTGCATTTCATTTAGCTCCTCCCAAATCCTATATTCTTTTGCCTTCTGTGCCTTTTGTCCCTCTGCAATTCCTAATTGTAGCCCTCTCTCTCTCTTTGTTCTTATATTTATGTCATCACACTGGGTACCCTCATCTGTATATCCTAGTTCTCTTATTATTAACTGTTTAAGTCTGTTTCTGTCTCTATCTTCCTCCATTAGATATATTGGTAACTCCAGTGTCTACCTAATCCCTCTTCGCTTTCTCACTTTACTTCCATTTTTAACACTACATGGTCCAAGTACAATATTGGTTCCACCTACATCTTCCTTGCCTTGTGCCCATATTTGATGTTGATATACTCTTTATCTGTTCTATGCAAATAATATGCATATTCCTCTTCCACGTCTTCACTCCCTCTCATGCCTCATATCCAGCCATCCTGCAGCCTTTACATATTCTCTTAAAAATTTCCCTTCATTTGTCAACTTTCTCTTTCCAGTTTCTTCGCTAACATCTATCTGTTGCAACATTCCTACAACTGTACTCATTCCCTCTTGTAATTTCATGCTATCTGCTAATATTATTTTTAAGTCTTTAACTTTCACTCCTTTAGGTACGTAGATGCTAATTATAGTTACCCTTACCCTCATTCTGCCTTTTATTCTGGCATATCACCCTTTCCTATCTTCAAATGTTTCTGTAATTCTAGTGTTATGGCTTTTTTAATTAGTAATACTGTCCCACTCCTCTTTTTTTGTGCCCCATGATGAGCTTGCTATAACCACCATTCCTCTTCCTTTCAGTGTCTAATGCTTTTCTTGATTCAGAGCTGTCTCTTGCATCATTACTACAATGACCTTAATTTCTGACTATGCTTAAAATCATCTCTGTTTTAATTTTATTTCCCAGCACATTTATGCTCCAAGACTTTGATTCAAGTTTGTGTTCCATCCTTTATTGTCTAGTAAAAACTGCCTTGTTTTGAATAATTCCTTATACTGTTTCTTTCCTCCCTTCTTTTATCACTTCTCTTATCCTTCCTACTTTTGTTACTTGTTGACTTAACCCCTCTTTCCTCTAACTATATACCTATATACAATTCTGATTTCCACTTTCAGTGATATTAACCATTTGATGAGTATGCAATGCCTCCTTACCGCTTTCCTGTCATAACAATGAAGTGCATAGCCCACATTTGGGGTATCTGGTGCCCTTGCCTCTCCTATATTTCTCCACCCTTCTAAACATCCAATTCTTGTTTGCTTTCCTCTATCAGTTGTTCACCTTTCCACTAGAATTAATATTTGCTGCATCCCTTCTATTATCTCCCTTCCATCTATCATTGCCTTATTCTCCATTTAATGGGTTGTCAGCATGTTTGATCTCTTTCCTACTTCCATCTTTGTGTTGCTTCCCTATTATGTCTTTCTTCTCCTGCTGTCTGCATATTTACCCTTTCCTAATCTTTATCCCCCCACCCCCCTGCTGATTTTCTTCTCATGGATCATCTTTCATTGACATAGTACATTACCACTGTTATTATTTGCCACTGCGAGTGTTAGCTTATGTGATAATGTGTTCAAGTTTGTGACGAAAGGAGATACTGCCAGCCCAGCTAGCTGGAATTTTAGTAATAGTTATATGTCATTGGTGAATATCGAAATGATTTATGTAAGATGCTTGTGCTACAACTGTATTAGAACTGTATGTCATGTGTATATCAAACTGGTTTGTACACACGTGTGTTGAAAAGGTATTTTACAAAGTGTTTATGTTTGAAATGCATCCACAGTGTGCTCTACTGGAAAGAACAGAAATGTACATGCACTACTGGAGCTGTTTAAATGTATATATTTTAACAGGAGATTAACTTCAGTCCAGCAAACTTCAGAAAAATAACTGAAATTAAATTGCTTTATAGGCAAGGCCGGAAACACAGACTCTGTGCTGAGAAGCTTTCTGTATTGTCTTTAGGGTGAATTAACTACTAGTCTTGAAAGCATGAAGGAATGCAATTGTTTCATGACTTCCAGCATCTGCCAAAGAACTGAAGTCTATGTATTTTCACAGGTAGATGCTAAATACTGCCAGCTTCCAGAAGTGGGGGTTTCGCCTGGGAACTAGAGTCACATGACAAGAAGTGATGTAATTCTGCAAGCTATCCCAGCAGTAATATTTGAGAGATTAATTTGAGAAGTCTCTTAGTGAGACAGAGCATTCTGTATTCTGTCTTGGGCCTGACAACAAGGAGGACCACTCACCACATCATCTACCTTGCTCTATCAAGTAAGTTATTAGGGAATAGTATAATTCTCTTAGATTCAGTCAGGAATATAGTGAAGCTTAGTTTAGATATTGTTTTTCTTTATTTGTCTGAGCCTTTCCTTCATTGTTATTTTAAGTATTTCCTGTGATTTGAACTCAGATGTCACTGTGAATATATACTTAGTATTTTCTTGTTCTTTATTATTTATCATTAAATATATCTAAACCTTTCATTCTGGATGATCTTTGCAGAGATATTTAAGTTTTGAGAGTATATGCATATTTATTTGGTGACACTCTATGGGCTACTCCTAATAGCCTTGCTCTTGGTCAAGCTACCATTTGTATTAATATTAATTTCACTAAGTATATTGGGTACCCTTAGAAGAGCCTTAGGGTAGCTGGCAGGAGTGTCTGGTGGCAGTCATTACTACCGTATAGTCTGGGCAGAAGGGGGCATAGCTAGTAAACCTGTGCCAGCCTTTCCCAGGTATGAGTGTGTGTGTGTGTGTGTGTGTGTGTGTGTGTGTGTGTGTGTGTGTGTGTGTGTGTGTGTGTGTGTGCAAAATAAACCTCCAACAGTGTGTGTCAGCTACTTGGGCAGGGACATGAAGCATGGTTGGACAGAGAGAGTTGTGGAAGACTTGGCTTGGAACCCTGGCTACTGACTCAACTCTATAACCAGCCTGGGACTGACAGTGGTCTATGTGTGCTGATAAGGGAAATTGCACTTGATGGAGAGAGCTGCATCTGGAAATACTGGGTTTGTACTTGTCATTCCTCCCAGTGTACGTCCCCCACTGGTGCCAGTGGTGAGGATTGAGGCTCCTTGCTTACTGGTCCAGTGGTGGGTCATCATATATTGGTTGGCAGTGGTGAGATATCCATGTCACATATTGTTTGGCACTGGTGGGATATCCACATCATATGGTGGGACATCCACGTCACATGTTGGTTGGCACTGGTGGGATATCCACATCACATGCTGGCTGGCAGTGGTGAGATCACCAGATCACATACTGGTGAACAGTGGTGTGGATATTGAATGCCTGTAGCCTGTAATAAGGTGTTTGTACTCTCAAGTAGCCACATGGTACACATTCAGAGTTTTGTATCACAATAGTTTTATTTATTTTTTGTTATCTTAGTTAGGGAGAGGAGGCAAGGATGTCAGCAGAGGATTATGGCAAGCTGACAAGGAACCAGTTGGCTGAGATGTGCCATGCTAAAGGACTTCTGTGTGCCAACCTGATTAAAGAGGAAATTATTGCACCCTTAATCACAGCTACATCACAGACCAGCAATCAGGAAGACAGACAGACTGGCCTTGGGAATGTACAGCTCTCAGAAAACAGTTCATATTTCCTCAGAGGACTTAAAAATGTATCTGGAGTTAAATAGACTTGAACTGGAGGCCAAACATTTGTAACTAGAATCAGCAGAGAAACGTTGGCATTTGGAGGCTAAAGAAAAGACTGAGACATCTGGAAGCTGAAGAAAATGAGGCAGAGGTAACATGAAAAGAAGATGCTGACTCTTTGCCAGGGTCATGGAGGTAATGGGGAAGGGAATAACCAACCCCCAGAAGCAATAAACATCAGTAAATTTTCTTCCAAAATATACAGAGGGTTATAATTTTGATAGCTTTATTTCTATGTTTGAAAGGGTATCTAAGCAGTATAATGTTGACCAAGGGCTCTGGGTATGGTTCTTGACCCCCTTACTCCACGCTAATGCTGTAACTGCTGTTTCTAAATTGACTGATACTGATTGCTTAAATTATAATACAGTTAAAAACTGTTTATTAGTATGCTTTAAGTTAACACCTGAAACTTATAGAAAAAAAGTTTTGTGAGTATAGACAAAAGGCGATGAAAGTGTGTGATTATTTTCCTGAGTTAAGCACTTATTTCCATAGGTGGGTGAGTCGGTGTCAGGTCACCACTTTTGAAGGGCTGGCAGACCTTTTGGTGAGGGAACAAGCCCTTAACTCTTTGCCTGAGGACATGTGAATCTGATTGGAAGACAGGGAATGTAACACCTTAGATGAGCTGGAGAAAAAAGAGAATCTCTACTTAGCATGCAGGGCATCACTGCACAGGAAAGGAATACCCAGTGCTGCACATGGATATAATGGAACCCATGGTGGGCAGCCTAAGTCAACCAAACAGAGTCCACCAGTAACAGGGGAAGCCACTAGTTCAGGTACATGGCCAGGATCAAGGGTTAAATGTTTTAAATGTAACCAGTGGGGTCATGTAGCATACAGATGTCCACAGAGGCAAGGTGAGGAACAAAAGATGGGGTAGCCAGCAAGTGGGAATAACAGAATACCTGCGGTAAGTTTTCTGGAGACAACAAGGGTAACAAACTACTACATGAGATTATATCCTATCTTAGTAGATGGAAAACTGGCCACTGCTAAGAGAGACACAGCTACTGACCTAACCACTGTGAAGCCTGCAATGGTTAAAGAGGAGCACTACTTGCTTGGGCAGTCTACTCCAGTCAGAGCTTTAAGAGGGACCCCATTCCAAATACCTTTGGCTAGGGTTCACCTTGACTGGGAGGGTGGAAAAGGAAGCAAGCGAGTAGGTGTGTTTGAGGATATCCCTGCAGATGTCCTGATAGGAATGACTTTGATAATGCAGTACCCTGTGTGCATCCAGTTACATGCAGTCAGGCTAGGGGATGAGCATGTGGGTCAAGTAGCCTGGGGGGACACATTCAGACTGCACACTTGAAGCCAGTAATGGTGAGATGGTTACTTCAGGGAGGGAGCTACCCTGTAGCAGTGAGAATGAAGGTGAGCCACAGCTGCTTGTGGGTACTGATGCTCCCTTGGACAGAGTGACTGCAAGTGCAAAGGTGAGTAGTAGTACCCAGGCTGACAGTGAGGCACCACTGTCAGAGGATACCAAACTTCCTGTGGAATGGGAGCTGGGAATGGTTACAAAGACAGAGTTGAGACAGGTTCCGCTCTCTGACCCTACATTACAAGGCTTGAGGGAGGTAGCCAGGGAGGTACATGATTCTCAAGGAAATGGTGAATCTGTATACTGGGACAAAGGGTCACTGTATAGACAGTGGACCCCTGATGGAGGGCTAGAGGGTGAGAGAATACAGCAGTTAGTAGTGCCCAGACCCTACCATCTGACACTTCTAGCCATAGCCCATGACATTCCCTTTGCAGGTCATAGGGGCATAAAGCATACAAAGAGGCGTATTATGGAGAACTTGTATTGGCCTGGGATTTCCAGAGATGTCCAAGACTATAACCTGAACTGAAACCATCCCTGTTTTGTTCCAGGCACACCAGAGATGTAACTGGGTACTGCAGGACCTGTGAGAAGTGCCAAAAGGTAGGCAAGGCAGGAGATTATGCTACCAGATACCCCAAGGTGGTGGCCCTGTCCTCTATTGAGGTAGAAAAGGTGGCAAATGCTTTGTTAGAGATTTTCATCAAGGTAGTTTCCCAAAAGAAATACTGACTGACAGAGGTGCCAATTTCATGTCATGCCTGCTGGCTTGTCTGTGGGAACACTGTGGGGTGAAGCAACTAAAGACCACCCCTACCACCCCAAGACTAATGGTCTTGTGGAGAGGTTAAACTCTACACTAAAGACCATGCTATGGGCATTTGCAGAACAGTTTAAAAGGGAGTGGGACAAATAACTGCCCCATCTGTTGTTTGCTTACAGAGAGTTGCCCCAGGAATCCACAGGTTTTTCACCCTTTGAGTTTCTGTAAAGGCATAGGGTGTGGGGACCTCTAGATTTGATTTGAGATGAGTGGGAGGGTGAGTGTGAATCCCACAAGGAGTCTGTTGTACCATATGTCCTAAACCTCAGGACAAGTCAAGGATCAGGGAACTCATGGCCCAGGAGAACCTGACAGAAGTCCAACAGCAGAGAAAAGTCTAGTATGAGAGGAATGCTCAAGCTAGAGAGTATGCTGTGGGGCAGCAGATAATGGTTCACATTCCTGTCAGACACAACAAGCTGCAGACAGCCTGGAGGGACTATTCAAAGTGGTAAGGAAGGTCAGTGATGTTAACTACATGGTAGAACTGCTAGGCAGGAGGCAGGGGCACAAACTGTACCATGTTAACATGATGAAATCTTACCATGACAGGGAGGCCCTTGTACTAAATATTTGCAGTAGAAGGCAGGAGGAGTCTGAGGGGGAACTATGGCTACAGGGAGCCAGCCAGCAAAATCCTAAATAACTATGGTGGAGCCTAGGGTTACAGGTATATGATATGACAATACGACACTGTAATGGGGTCAGCAATGCAAAGGCAGATGGGATCTCAAGACAGGGAATGAGGTAATGTATTCCCAGATAGGCTTATTCCTTTTAAGCAACATTTCTCAAGGGTCACTTGAAAAACTAGCATGAGTTTTCGAGGGGAGAAGAAGTGTAACAAAAGGAGATACTGCCAGCCCAGCTAGCTGGAATTTAGTAGGTAATTATGTCAAAATGGTTTATATAAGATGCTTGTGTTACAACTGTATTACAACTGTATGTCATGTGTATATGAAACTGGTTTGTACACACACGTATATTGAAAAGGTGTTTTATAAAGTGTTTATGTTTGAAATGCATCCACAGTGTGCTCTAGTGGACAGAACAGAAATGTACATGCAATACTGTAACTGTTTAAATGTATATATTTTAACAGGAGGTTAACTTCAGTCCAGCAAACTTCAGAAAAATAACTGAAATTAAATAACTGTATAGGCTAGTCTAGAGAAACAGAGTCTGTGCTGAGAAGCTTTCTGAATTGTCTTTAGGATGAATTAATTACTAGTCTTGAAAGCATGAAGGAATGCAATTGTTTTATGACTTCCAGTATCTGACAAAGATCTGAGGTCTATGTATCTTCACCGGTAGATGTTAAATACTGCCAGCTTCAAGCAGTGGGGGTTTTGCCTGGGAACTAGAGTCAGATGACAAGAAGTGATGTAATTCTGCAAGCTATACCAGCAGTAATATTTGAGATATTAATACGAGAAGTCTCTTAGACAGAGCATTTTGTATTCTGTCTTGGGCCTGACAACATGAAGGACCATTCACCACATCATCTGCCTTGCTCTATTATTATTCCTGTTATTTTACATATTTTCTGTGATGTGAACTCTGCCTTCACAGTGAATATATACTTAGTATTTTATTGTTCTTTATTATTTATTATTAAAAATATTAAAACCTTTCATTGTGGATGATCTTTGTAGAGCTATTTAACTTTTGAGAGTATATGCATATTTATTTGGTGATATTCTGTGGGCCACTCTTAATAGCCTTGCTCTTGGTTAAACTACCATTTGTATTAATATTAATTTAATTCAGTATATTGGGTACTCTTGGAAGAGCCTTACGGTAGCTGGCAGGAGTGTCTGATGGCAGTCATAACTACCTTATAGTCTGGGCAGGAGGGGGCATAGATAGTAAACCTGTGCTCTCCATACCCCCTGCTATTTATATATTGCCACTCCAAGATTGCATTACAGTGAGGAAAAGGGCAAAGTTCCTGATCCCCACTGTAGTGTGATCTCCAATCAGAATGTCGATCTCACAACAGCAAATGCAAACTAGCATTCAATGTTTCAAGTTCGACATTTTTGAATCACTGTTATGAAACTTTGATAAACTGACTTTTGACAATCATTGTTTACATAACGGCATTCTAAATTTTGATAGTAAGCTTATACACACACGTATATAAATTGAATCTAGTGTTTAGAATGCACAAACTAAATTAAATCTAGTGTGTATACTGTAAGATTTTTTTTAATGTACAGTCCTTGTGCAATACTTGTTTTACTTCCCTAAAACATTGATTATCAGAATATTGAGTCTCTATGAATAATTTGAACATGGTTAGATTGGCATATAAAATGTCTGAGAGTAGTTGTCCTAGTAACCTAATAAGTTTAACTACAATATACTGTGGGTCTGGTGGACCCCCAGCCACTGAAAATCCTTTTTAAACTCTGTAGGCATAAACTGATGCCATTCCTGCCAAAAGTTGCAATGGGAACAATATTAGAGACGATGGGTAAGTTTTAATAATACTAATTGCTTCTAGCACTGAGAAATACAGTGGTGGCTGGTGACTTCAAATCAATGGGGGGCTGCAGTAGACAACTGAATGGGTGGGGCCAATAGGAAGTCATGTGGCCAACTAGAAAGGGGTGAAACTATGCTAAAAAATACAAAAACTGGGACTTAAAGTAAATACGTTGCCCTGGGTGACAAACCATTATTATGAGAGTCCAATTAAGACAAAATGAATTGTAGAAGAAAAAAAAAATATTTCAATGCATTGGCTACATGACAGCTTAGTTAATATCTAGATGGAAACACAAGGGGTGTGAGGCATGAAAAAATAAATAACTTTTTAAATAGATTATTGGAATGCCAGTCAAAATTAGTATGAAAAAACAAGCAGCACTCAACTCAAACCACTTCTTGCACTGCAGTTCTAATTATAATTTATATTCAGCTTTATAAAAGTACCAAGTAACATGCTGAAAGTAGCAATCTCTGTGATACCCCCACTTGTAAAAATATTTCTTATCCAAAAAAAGACCTGCTGCCTGACAACAACTATCTACTTGTTTCATGGGGAAAACATGATCAAAGTAAAAAATGAACAGCAAACAAGAAACAAGCTCAAGATAAATTGCTTAAAGGATTACTGCACAGGTTATAGACCATGCGATAGATTGACATTCTGTTTAGTTTACAGGTAAAACCTGCAAAGATGACTGCAAGTCTCCAACAAATGTAATGAGCTTCTGAAAATACTGTAATCCTGTCCTTTATTATAAATATTGCCATATGCATTTCAATACCTAAAGCTTATATGCTATCTAGTTATGTAAATTTTCTCTGCATGGCAACAACAAAAAGGCTTTCAATGTTGGTAATTCTTTAACAGTATGCTTATTAAAGCTTACTTGCATCTTACAGTCTCAGACAAGCTTACCTGATGGTCATTAAAGCACTGCTACTTAAACACAGACAGAAAACCAGAACATTCTGCAAAATCAAGGACAGATGAAAAGCCACTGTACTACTTGTGTCTACCTTGGATGAGGGGATACTGTGCACACTTACACTGCATAACTGCTCCTTGCCTTCCTTGAACACATCCAGAGTCACTATGTGGAGGAGTGGGGTGCAACAAGTATGTCACATTTGAACTGTCTCTGGCTGACAGTGATAGCCCTGACACATTTGTCATACCTCTCAGCCTCAGAGCAAGAAATATGGAGAAAGCCATAAACAGAAGTGGGACAAAGGCCCAAAATAAGGACAATTTTTAAATATCGCTATTATAAACTTATAAACTTAGAAACATAATAGAATAGTAGGTCTTGCATTAGTATGAATTTTATGAAGGGTAGGAAATCTGAAACTCAAATGTCTGTCATTATTTTCTAACTTCAATCTTTAATGATCTGCCCCTAATTTGCCAGAAAAACAAAATTTTATGAAAAATGGACCAAAAAGTTGATGCAAAAATATAAAATAGCCACACAATACATCTGTGAACCTATCAAAGAAGGGACACTTTTTTGACAAAATAAGAGAATCTACATGCATTTCTGAAATTAATAGTACTCTATAACTCTGATCATTACAATTATTTATTAATTGTAAACCCTCCACATTTTCTTCCAAATTTGCCATTTTGCAGAGGGATTATTAGGGGAGAGCAACATTTTGAGCCAAAATTGGGGACAATTGAGAAGTTTGGATATACCTAATTCTATAAACGATTTAGTTGCACGTACATCTCAACCTCTTAATGCAGGAAATAGGGGCAAGGCCAAATATATTGGGGGAACATACAAACAATACTAAAAATTGCTCTTGTATAAATTTAGATGGTTGACAGAATAACAGGTCTTGCTTTAGCATGCATTTTTCTGAAGAGTATGAAGTCTGAAACTCAATGTCTGTCATTATTTAGTGACTTCATTCTTAAATGATTTGCAAGAAAACCAGAAATTTTATGAGGAACAAACCAAGAAAAGAAGCAAATATCTATTCATTCTGCAAAAATCTGGACAGTTGAGAGGTATAGTTCAGCCAGGGCTGTCTCAGTTTGTCACCCTTCCCCCCTCACAAAATCATGGTTGAATGGGGCCTCCACCCTGTAGTTATTACAATGTCCCATTACTTGGCTATTTCTCCCCATTTACCATAAACACTGTAATGTGCATACTGCTTTACTTCTACGATTATTTGGATTTCATTTAAAAATTTTATTTCACATTTTACAGCACAAACACTAATAGACATCTGCTAAACAAAGCAATGCAGTCTCACAATGAAAATAGACTTAGCATTAAAACTTCTCTGCCCTTGAAACTCACATTCATTGAAACCCACATTCAAAGAAAATACATCTGGCCAGTGGCACATAAAGATTAACTTTGGACTTTTTTCAAATCATAGGCCCCTTGCACAGGAAACATACATGTGTGCTTTGATACACCTTCCTGATTGTATTAAATTATATTCCTTGTATAATACAGTACAGTTGTTAGAGGGGGGTTTAAATTTATTGTTTTGAACATTTTTCCAGTAAACAGTGAAACAAAATGCATGCACCAATAATAACAAAACTGCCCAGCTCAGAACATTTCCATCATAAAAGTCTACTCAAACTTCTGCAATTCACCAATATCAGTAAATATGCACAATCTTTGCAGAAGTAAAAGTCATCTAAATAATTCCACATTAAAGAGATCTGTAACTAATAAAGAGGTTGCTGCTAGCAAACAACTTTATATTTCATTGTTTCATCTACAAATAAAGTGCCTGTTGTGTTTGAGGAATAAATTGCCTATGTTACATTAAAAAAATGATACGCTAGTAATATTGCAATAAAGAATGGATGGAAAACTGATAACAGGTTCATTGTTACTAAGTATCTCCACCAAAGAGGACATTCTCAGGACTGCAGCATCCAACCCCTTTAAAAGTACAACACAGTACAATATCAGCAATGTATCTACATACTATGGGAGTAGAACCCACAGCCTTCTACATCAAAAGCAAGTACACTACCTGTTGTGCTATTAACAATGCAAGCAGGCACAGCATAAGCAGCACTAAACTTCTCTTCAAGCTCTCAGCTCCTTGTAAAATCCACTCAACACTCAGCTATAGCTCTCAACTTTGAAGCACAAGAAATCTGGAAAAAGCCAACATTTATTGGGGGGGACAAAAGCCCAAAAACTAAGGACATATTTTAAACACTGCTTGTATAATCTCAAAAAGTTGCTAGAATAAAATGCTGTGTTACTGCCATGCATTTCACTGCCAAGTCTTGAACTCAGGACCCTGCGCACTACAGACAGAGCAACATACCACTATGCTAAATCAGCTGTTTCTTGAAAGACAGGTAGACTGAAACTTAAATGGCTATCATTTAGTGAATTCAGTTCTCACTGTAGCTCTCAACCTCTTAGCACAAAACACCTAGACAAAGTCAATAATGGGGGAATACAGCCCCCAAATATATTCAATGAATTCAGTTCTCACCATAGGTCTCAACCTCTTAGCACAAAAAACCTAGATAAAGCCAATAATGGGTGAATACAGCCTCCAAAATAGGAACACATTTCAAATATTAATTTTTATAAACAGAAAATTGCTAGAATAAAAGGTTTTGTGTTACCATGTACTTTCTGAAGAATATTAAGTCTGAAATTCAAATGCCTGTCATTATTTAGTGAATTTAAAATCCAACAGGAAAACCACATATTTTATGAGGAACAGAAATGAACAAAAATATAAGGCAACAATTTCACAAGTGGTGGTTGGTAGGGAATTCGAGCTCTTGCTACCTGCTCTCAGGGTACAGGATTTGAGTCTAGCCACCAGGTATATTTGACTGGGACATTTCACACACACACACACACACACACACACACACACACACACACACACACACACACACACACACACACACACCAGTCCCACCTCATGAGTTAGTTCCCCAGTTACAAAGCCATCCATCTGATGAGTTACCCAGTTATAAAGCTGTCCATCTGATGAGTTGCCCAGTTACAAAGCCATCCATCAGCACTAGAAAGACACAGACCAGTTTTCTGCAAAAGGTCTAGAAGCACAGTACACATACCAGTCCTGCTTCAAAGCCATCCACCAGCACTAGAAAGCCCATGAGAGCAAAGTCCTGTCCTTCCTGCAAGAACAAGCTGCTACCCAGCCTGCAGATGTTTCAGTCCAATCCCCTTTCAGTCTATGCAGATGTAACTACATAGACTTCTGGGATCTCTGCTGTTGCATGCTGTCTTCCTAATCCAGACTGTCTCACCAGCAGTCCGGATTTCCAGATACAGTGCACATGCTCTGCACTGGTTCAGCGGCAGTCTGGATATCGGGAACGTGCTGTGCACATGTGCAAAGTTGCAGTCTGGATATCAGGAACGCCATATGTGCATGCGTGAAGTTCGGGGACTTGTGTTTGTTGTTTTATCTATTTTTTTCTATTTTTTGTTTACAGCTGTGGAGGTCCTGCAGCGCAATAGCATGAGCCACCCCTGGAGAAATGTACTGTCATAGTTTTGGATACATTCTTTATTGTTGCCTCTTGATTTATCATCAGTGCTCTCCCTGTGTTATCTCCAAAACATGTTGTTTGAAAGGTAGTGGCATTTCCTCTTTGCTCTGATTTGTATAGCAAAACATAATCATTACAGGCAGAAAACACACACACATACACAAACACACACACACACACACACACACACACACACACACACACACACACACACACACACACACACACACACACACTTTAAAAGAAACCAGGAGTCACTCAATGAGATACCAAGACATTATCATTCCTTTTCTGATTTTTCTAAGTTAATTTTATACCTCGCTATTCTTTCAACTCATGCAATTTCTTCTTCAAGGTATTTTGATTGTAAATGCCCTCGGGCAGATAGCCTAGTATGAACCTATGAACCTATGAACCTATTAAAATTTCTAACTATATAATCTGCATATGTAGGAACAGGAGAAAGGTTGCTATTAACTTTTATTAACTTAAGAGTTTATTGAAACATAAGTATATATGATGGAATATAAAGATCAGCATGAAGAACATAAAATTGGAGAACATAAAATTCTGGAGAATTATTTTTATTTTTCCCCAATCTCTTTATCCTATTTTCACATTCCAAGTGTATAACGTCCTTGGCTTGTTGTATTATCATTGTGTTTTCCCTCCCTTGATGTCCTAATTTTACATACATTATATACTTTAATAATTAATATGTATACTTATGCTAATGCTTTATAATTAAGCTAACATAGTATTTTTCTTTAACTATGTAAAATTAGAAATGTGAATAAAAATATTTTAATGGACATTTTTTTCTCATCAAAGGACTACCGGATGAATGATAAATAAACATATGAGTAAAAAAATGGTATCTTTGCAGATGGAAAGATCACATGATATTTGTCTTGTGACTGTAGTTTCAATTTGGCTGAGCAGTTAATGGCTTAATGTTTAATCTCTCTTGCTCTTTTTTTTTTTGTTACACTCATGGATTAAGCAGTGTTGTCCTTATGACAGCTACTTCCTGCATTCACTTCTTACCCTGTGATATTTTCATTAATGTGCAGTGCCCAAAACATAGCCATTATTATATGCACAGTCAGCGTACTAGACATATGGCATGAGAATTCAAGAAAATCCTGCATTATTTGATTTATGCTGGAGTTACATGTATTTTCCCAAGAGAATAAACTAAAAACCAGAGGCTAATGTATTTGCAAAACAGTACCGGAGGATTCTTATATGCAGATTTTACAGATTTGGACAAGGCATTATTGTTTCTTGTATATACAATTTTTACTGTTTGAATTTAAAAACTAGTAGACTATGACTTGAAGTTAGGGCTGTACTGTAGCATTCACTGCTTTCTACAAATGGTACAAAATGTCTGATGACATTACAGACCAACTTGCAATTGTGAAAATCTGACTTCATAGCGGTTGTCGGACTCGGACCAAAATATGTTTTCTAAAAGGAAAAAAAATCTCAGAAAGATATTGCACTGGCAAGCCAGTACCAGGGGTTGTTAGTCAATTTTCTAATGCAAATATACTTTGATGATTTTTGTAAATGCAGTTTTGTCCGAGTGTAAATTCTGACAGCTAGGATATGAACTGAGGGCTATGCTGGATATGCTGTAAAACTCATAATTTTGTAAAAAGTATGAAATAAACCTGGGGATCGTGTGACATTTGTTACTGAAGAGTTTGACCTTGGGTCTCAGATTAATACAACCTACAGAATATAAACATTTAGAAAATATTGCATTCAGTTAATAGTATATGATTCTTATGCTATTTTCCATTTTTTTCTTATTATATCTGTACTTTGTTGCTTTATAACATGGCATTTTTGTCTATTTTTGTTGTTTAAGTTTAAAGTTTGAGGTGACAGGATTACAGTCAGTGTTCCACAGAAAGCAAGACATAAATCATGGGTGGGGTGCGGCGTGGTGATAGCTGGTGACATCATAGGCCAGGGTTTAAATGTAGAAATCTCATGAGGGTTCTTTGTTCAACATTTTTTTTTTTGCAGAAACCAGTTAACAATTCAAAGTGTGCTACACTCACAAAACTGTATTGCAAAATTGTTTATTTGAAATTTGTTAACTGGGTACCATTTTTTGGGAGACCTGTTGGGGTTTAATTCCTGACATAGAACAACTGCAAACATAAATGCATAAGTGCAAAAAAACAGTTTTAACATGTTTAGAACATAAAAAGGCAACTATACAGATAAGAAATTCAGAACATAGGTCAGTTGACATAGTATGCTTCTCTTACCCAGGGTCTCACAAGGTCATCACTGCTATCTCAGAAGGTGCTAGAAAAAGGACCAAACAGACAATGGTGGGCCAGTGGAGGTATCAGCTGTGGGACATGAGTGTTAGTGCTAAGAAATGATTGTAAGAATGGTGATTGTGTGATATGATGTACCATGTAATCATTGAATTTTATACTGGACATGTCCCTCAAGTGCAGAAAACTGTGCACTTTTCTTACATGGAACCAGCATCTAGCCAGGTTTATGAAAATCTAGACAAGTTTGCCGCAGTCTATAACTCTAGAACACACTACAGCTGTTCCCTTGGATAATTGCAATATCTGGAGTTTGAATAGCGTCTTGCAATGGGGTCTATATCATTTCATTGAAAACTTATTTCATCGAAGCTTAATTCATAGACACATATTCACTGAAAACCCAATTCACTGAAAGCTCACTTCACTGAAAACCCATTTCACTGAAACTCATTTTGTTGAAAGGTATATATGGCCTATTACCCACTGTTGTGCGATAATGGAGTTAGTATATTAAGTAAAGGGGGGTGTTGGGGGCGTAGCCCCCCACATATTGTAAATATCTTAAAGCATATAAATGGATACTTACAAGTGTAATGAATAAATTCTTCCAGAACACAACATATAACCAATTTATGTGGGGGGCTTCGCCCCCCACACCCACCGAACATGGGGGGCTGTGCCCCCTACACCCCCCCTTACTTTATATACTAACTCCAGGATCGCACAACAGTGGGCAATAGGCTATATATACCTTTCAATGAAATGAGATTCAGTGAATTGGGTTTTCAGTGAATATGTGTCTATGAATTAAGCTTCAAAATGAGTTTTCAATGAAATTATACAGACCCCATTTCAAGATGCTAGTCAAACTCCAGATATTGCATTTATCCAAGGAAACAGCTGTAGTGTGTTCTAGAGTTACAGACTGCAGCAAACTTGTCTAGATTTTCATAAACCTGGCTACTCTATGTTAAAAACATGTTGCAGTTTAGTTCCGATCTTAGATTTACCTAGCCCTTACTCTAACATTAACCTACAAACACACACACGCACATACTTCCACCTGTCATTCTTAACCTCTCCAACACTTACCTTACCCACACACAGTCCATTTAACATCAGTGGATAATTACAGAACTTGATGAAAAGTGCATTTGGCAAAATGGACTTAAGATAAATTTTACATTTTATACATATATATATATATATATATATATATATACATATATATATATACACACACACACACACACACACACACACACACATATATATATGTGTGTGTGTGTGTGTGTGTGATGCATATATATATATGTTTGACAGAATGTTTTTTGAATCTCAGCATAATTGTTACTTTTGATTGAAAAGCCAGTCAAAAACTGCTATAGTGTAGAGATGGCATTTATGGTGTCATTTTTGATTATGAAAGTTGTTAGGGTGGTAATTTACAAGATGTTATGTGGATTGGTAATGCTGACTGTCAGGTTGTACCCGCAGATTTGTACACATTTGTGTTTGAGCGACAGCACTGATTCACTGTGTGTGGTATTTTCTCTTTACTCCACTATTATGTGACTATGTTGTTATTATATGCAATTAAGCAGGTGCAGAGGGACAAGCCCCCCTACAAAAGAACTTTTCATGGTATATATGTTGTGTAGAAAGTTTTTGCTGAAATAGATTTCAGTCAAGAGTACTTTAAGTATTCTGTCAACATTTTCTTTCAGTCAAATGTACTTTCAGCGAAACATAATTGAATCATATATATATATATATATATATATATATATATATATATATTTATACACACACACGCGCGCCCACGCGTGTGTGTGCATTTTATATATATATATATATATATAGAGAGAGAGAGAGAGAGAGAGACACACACACACACACACACACACACACACACACACACACACATACACACACACACACACACTCACACAAACATACATAAGCACAAACGCACATTAGTTTTGGACTGAGTCTAAAGAATAAGATAATAACTACAGTAAATCATGCATTATACATCACCATGTGATTGGTGGCTGTCAGCCAAGGAAGGAAGCTGCAGTGGTTCTAGCCACCCACTAGGACAGACTGCAAAAGTCTTCAGTCTTCTATCTGACATTAAAGATATCCATATGCATTTTTAAATGGGTTTGAATGAATACTTCAAATATATGAAGATGGGCTCTGCACAGCTTTAATTTTCCACATAAGAAGTGTAGGTAACTATGAAGGTCAGATAACTATAATATGTATTGACTTGATGCATGATTGTTATTCAGGGTACTAAGGCACAGCCCAGCAGTATGCAGAAGGTATAAAATGTGCTACGCAGTAATGATTGAAGCACAGCTAAATGTCAGCAAAATGAATTGACTAAATCTTTCATTTGCATTTTGTATAGCTTAACCAGCTTTCAAAATGTACAAGTTTAGCAGATGAACATTTAATTTCAGAGGAGCATAATGCCCAAGCCTCTTATATGTCGATCACTGCAAATCAAAATCAGTGAAATTGCACACAAAATCCTATACAGAAAAACAGGCTCTGAAGGTAAATGACATGGAATGAGTTGCATTGTCTGCTCTTATGTTTGAACAGAATGTTAACATAATTGCAAGCTTTTCAATCCCTCTTAGTAAATGTTGCTGAAAACAGATAAGGAGACAGAAAGATAAATACTTATCTTAAGAGTTATTTGAAAATATATGCTAAATGTAATGTTATTTTCTGTTTATTCATTTTTATTATTCATTTGCTATGTTTTTCTGTTTTAGAATTTGTTTATGTGGAAATGCAAATGTATCAAAAGCACAGTTAGGCAGAAACCAGCTACAAAAAAAAAAAAAAAGATGAGAAATCTGAGACTATCACATTCATAAACATACTGAAGACTGGTATTTCTTCACTGTTTTAAAGCTACAGTATCTGTTCTGCTTGTTCTGGTTTTCCCACTGAAGTGTTGAAATAACTGATCTGTTAACTGTTTACAACATTCTTTAGAGCCCCTAGGCTGATTTTCTGCTATGTTTCTGCCATGTTAAATATTCTCTAGTGTTTCCCACTATAACTAGGGAAGCTAGTAGTTGTAGCATAGTCAAAAAAAGGCTTGCTGCTTCTGGAACTGTTTGTAGTGGTTTGTTTGTGCTGAGGATGTTTTCCAGGCCATCTTGGATTGGAAGGGGCCTATCTGCACTTTTGTGAGACCTGTCTGGTAAAGGGAGGCTGGTCTAGGGCTTGGAATAGGCATCCTCATTGGTCCTTTTCAATCTTTTTAGAGTTTTTGTTTTTTAAATTTTTAGCTTCTGGTATTTAGGCCCTGCATTTCAGCAGGTCTCTGCTTGTATGCATGTCACACAGCACTGTACACTGTCATACAGTTGTGCACCAAAGCTGGACTGTTAAATTCAACAAATTTTTCCCTAAAACTCAGTAGAATATCCTTCCACTGAGATCCTTCGTGATCGATTTATAAAAGCCACAAAGTGACAACAGTATTCAACCTAGCATTATGGACAGTTGGACTACTCTTGTTTCTCCTTTCAACCTTGTTAACGTGGGTCTCTTGAGGCAGTATAGCAATTGCCACATGTACACAGGCAACCATCCAGTAATAATACAATCTAATACAGAGTGCGAGAGATTTATTTACACCAATAATCCAGAATCCATGCTCTCTCTCACTCAAAAACAGTAACATGGAGAAGGTTGTCAGCTCACCTACAACTATATACACACACATGTACCACTACTCATCCACATAGTATGCATCAAACACGTAAATCCACATATGTGGAGGTTCTCTCAAAAAATCTTACTAAATCACCAGAGACCTCCAAAACACAAGACTGCTATAGCTAGCACAGTCCCCACAGCTCCCATGACACATAGCAACAACAGAGTCTAACCCACCAAGCCCGTAAGATGTAACACTCAAAAAACAAGTTTTCTTGTCATTGGAGACACAATAGTAAGATACACAGATCTCCCAATCAAAAAGTTGGACAAAGAGAAAATCATGGTCAGCTGCCTGTCCAGTGCCAGGATTCATCAAATCACTCATGCGCTCAGCAACAAGTACTGTTATGGCTCTATCACAGTTAACATTTGTGTGAATGACTTGAGACATACCTCACTGGACTATATGAAGAGTGACATGGTTGAGCTCATGAGTGTGTCCCAGGCAGGTATGTCCCTAGCCTTGAGCAGCATACTACCCTCACCAAGAATGATGCCACAGTACAAACAAAAAAATGATTGATTTTAATAATTGGCTCAGTTTTTGGTGTTATTCAAAGGGGATCCATTTCCTGTCAGCCTGGAAAGCCATGGTCGACAAACCTTGCTGTTTTGCCAGAGATGGTTTGCACCTGGCACCTCTAGGCTTTTGGCTGCTGGCAAAGGCTCTTGCTTCCCCCCATAGTGCCTTTTTAACAACGTATTGGAAACAACATTACCAATGTGAAATTAATGAATCAGAACAAAATAAGGGTCATGCTGCTAAATGCTAGGAGCTTAAACCAAAAACTGCACTCCCTGGAAGCACTTCTATCACTAGAAGATGTAGATGTCTGTACACTCACAGAAACATGGTTCAAGGCCTCAGAGAGTACACCAGCCTTGCAAGGCTACAATGCCTTCCACACCTTTAGACTGCAAAATGAATGTGTGAAAACCAGAGTAGGTGTTTTTTTCAATCTATATTACAGATAAATTCACCTCTCATCTAGTTAGTCTGGACAACTCCATTGAGTTACTCCAGGTCCAGGCTAATGTGGGTAAGACCCCCATTCAAGTCATAGCCAGTTATAGATCCCCCTCCATGAGTCCTGATGATTATGAATCCTACTTCCCAAACTGGAGACAATCCAAATTTTACTTAACACACTGGTTATGGGGGATTTCAATTATCCCACCATCAGCTTGGAAACATATGCTAGCCCTAACCTGCTAATGCTAAAGTTCCTTGACTTTGTTAATTCAAATGCCCTGGAACAAATTGTCCATACCCCAACAAGAGGAAGAAACAGTCTAGTTCTGGTCCTCACCAACATGTCAAACAGGTGCACTGCTGCAACTGTCAGACCCTGATTAGTTAAAACTGACCACAAGTCAGTCACCTTCGAGCTAGCACTAACACCAGAACTCACAAAGGGTGAAATCAGACTAAAAAACTTCACCAAGGCAAACTATACCCTCCTAGGTAAAGGTGTAAATGCATTCCAAGCTCCACCCCAAGCTAGAAGTGGTAACTACTCCGAAGCTTACACTAAAGTCCTGTACAATCACTTGCATAAGTGTATAAACTTGGCTGTACCAGAAAGAATCAAAGCCAAAGCCCCAAGTAAAAACAAGCTACCATGGTGGACATTTAGTATCAACAAACTTTACAATAAATGCAAAAGGTTGCTGTCTGACAAAACAAAGGAAAGGCCCCAACAATGGAAAAACACCCTCCTCAGCATCAACAGGCAAATAAAAGAACTTGTCAAATTCTCCAAGGGCTCCTTTAAGAGAAACTTAGCAAGTACAGCCATGGATAACCATAAGGCCTTTTACAGCTACGTACATACCCTAAAGGGCAGGACCCAAGCATTTGCAGAACTAGTGGCCAGTGGCATTCCCTTTGGCACAAACAATGTCCCTTCACATTAAAAATCAACAACAATACCCTACATACCCATGAAGTGGTAAGGGATCTGTGATCACAAGTGGAATGCAACCTTAACTTCCACCAGCATGTGTCTACTGTAGTAAGGAAAGTTTTCTACATAGCACACTTGATTAGTAAAGGTATTGCCTGTTGAGCAAAAGAAGTTATAACCCCCCCTACACTCAGCACTCATCCGGCCCATAATTGAGTATAATGTCCCATTCAGCATGTACTGCACTAAGCACCTGCAGGAATTAGAGAGACCTCAGAGGTTTCTAACAAAGAAGATCAAGGGTTTCCAGCATGTGCCTTAAACAGACAGACTAAAGTCCCTGTCACTATATTCAGTATCTTGTAGACTTCTTAGAGGAGACTTATGCCTGGGCAGCCTGGCCTACAGAGCAAGCCAAGACCCAAACCTAATGAACTTGCTGCATATCCGTAAATCAAACAGGACTAGGGCTACCTGTTACAGGGATCTGAATATGGCCTGTGACTTAAATAGGACATCCTAAAGAGACAGATTTATCTCCCAGTGACTGCTGTGTCTTTGGAAAAAGCTACCAATTCATGATGTGGAATAGAGCACCTCTATGACACTTTTCAAGAGGAACCTGGATGAGTGGATGGAGCGCCATAAATTCTTACCAGGGATAGTGCCCACAGCCCTCTTGGACATGGGCAGTCAACAGTAAATGCAATTATGGGTACTGACTAGCATTTCTATGGTATTACATTTGGATGAAACAGCTAGGCTTAAAATGACCTCCAGGTTGATAGCCTAGTAATCTCCTATGATCCTATGAATAATAATAATAATAATAATAATAATACTAATAATAATAATAATGGAGCAGACCTGTAAAATAATTGCACTCTGCAGGACTTTGCTGCATTCACAAAGGATGTGGGTCAGTTTCAAGCAGCACATTTCTGTGTAACATAGGTCATAAGGTCTTGCTCCAAATTAAGCATTCAGTGGTATGTGCTTTATTTCCTTGTCAGAGCATCACCTGACAATAATGGTCTGATTTACATAGCCACCTAGAGTTGCGTGTGTGACTTGATACATGTGACGTGTGTCTGGGCTAGGTAAGGAAATGCATTTAGTGTTTTGTGTGTGTGTGTGTTGATACACATAATGTGTTTCTGAGTGCCTTGTGTAATGATAGTATTATAGAAAAGTTTTTTTTCTAAGACAAGGTGCAGGGTTAGGTTTAGGGGCACTTACTCATGTGTGGTAACACTAATCTGACCCCTACCACTGCCCCTAATCCCAACTCTACATATTACCTTACAAAAAAAAAATTCTCTAACCAAAACACTGCACAATTTATTCACAAACATACACATATCCACATATACACACCACTACATCTGGCCACTTTTCTGGCCTTTACTCTAATCATAAACCCCAGACACTTGCACATGCACACAGTTACCTTGATAATGAAAATTTTCTCATGTTCCAAGTCTCCAGCATTAGAAAAAAAATTTACTTTCATGCAATCAAACGTCAAAGGGCACAAGAAAAGTTGATGTTACCAGCATCAACATTTCCAACAGTCGAACTCAATTGCCCTCAATCAAAAAATTGAAGGCAGTTGTGTAATACTGTCGATAAGTGCAGAGACAACAAAGTTCACTGCAAACATATATCTGTTTGTTTGATATGATACAATGTGAAATATTTTGTGGAAAGCTCAAACTGCTGAAGATTTGTTTCTGAGTGGCTGTGTCATCAGAACAGATAAGTGGGGTTTCAGTAAGGGTGGGAGTGTGTGTGCATGTGTGCAGGTTAGGATTAGGTAAGGGGATAGTTTTGGTATGATTGTGCATGTGCGGAAGTGTTTGTAGGTAAGAGTTTGTTAAGGGGAATGATTTTGTATTGTTTGTATGCAGTCTGTGTTCTAGCTCACTTGTGTAGTGGTGGTGTTATGGAAAGGGGTTTTTCTAAAGTAAGGTTTAGAGTTAGGGGAAGGAGCAGGTTAGGGTTATTACTAAGGTGGTGTCTGTTGTGTGGTGGTGGGAAGTACAGCCTTCTTAAGTGGTGAATAGCTGAAATGCAAGGACCAGAGAATTCAGAGGTGGAAACTTGGTGTTTGTTTGGTCCTCTCTGCAGGAAACATCTTTTTGGCTAAATGGTAGAGTCCATTTGAAACAGTAGAAAATTTAAATGATGCAAACTACAGGGATAGATGATTGGCAAAAGAAGTCCAGAGCAGACATGCCATATCACCATACTGAAGCCATGGAAAGAAGTGCAGACCTCTATAGTTAGCTTAATGGGAGAATGTGATGGAACTGACAGAGAAAGAAAACTGACCTGTGTTTCAGCAGTGCATGTAGATCATACAATAAGTCACAGAAACTGTAGATAACAGAGCTTAGGTTAAGTAACAATGAAGTGGTTTCAGAACTGCCTGACAAAATAAACCTAAATCAGTGCCACATTGAGGCCATTCCAGGAGAAAAGATTATCTTAAACTTTACAGAATAGTACAGTCACAGAAAAAGGCTGTGCAAACACCAGAACAACATGCTCAACATGGAGAAGATGAAGGAGTCGGAAAGTGAGTGAAATTAGCCCTATATTTATCATTCCAAAGACTGATAAAACATTCTGGCTCATAGATGCCGGAAGCTGCTGAAGACTGGGGGGGGAGAGTGAAAGGGGCACTTAGTGATCTTAAAAGGGCAATTTTTTTATAACTATTTACTACCACAACATAGGTTCACTTGGAGGACATTTAAGCTTAGCCAATTCCCTTTTGGTGCTTGAATTAACATTTTCTGATTGGTCTTACCTATCCCATGGCTGATAATTGTATATTTGCCCTAGTGAGAATAACTGTGATCATACCATAGATAATTTGAAAGGACCCATGTAAGGGATGCGGCATCTAGGAACTGCCTCTATCCATTAGTGGCATAAGGGGCAATCCTGGAGTACATTTCTATTACCCATCCTTAGATCCAAGTTGCATTTGAATATGGACGGATGAGCTTTGTTTTATTTTTATGGGTAGTCTGTTCTGGAACAGTGGTAACCTCTGTCATATATATCCATCTCTCCACATCATTCAGTTTAGATACCTGGACTGAGTATTTCTGATGCCATTTGACTAGCTGATGTTCAGTAGGCCCATCTGTATTAGGTCGGAGAATGCCTTGTATACCAGCCATGCTATCTCTAAGCACTCTGTAGAATAGAATGGAATAGTAATAAATCTTTGAGGTGGTCCATGCAAGACCTACTGTTTAGGACTGGTATCCTTTTAGTAAGGGATCTCTGAAGGTATTCCATTTGTTGCATGGGGCTGGACAGATACATGGCAAAGTGGGCATTATACAAAATGACTGCCCTAATGCGAGCTTTGTAAAGATGGACAACAACATCTCTAGATCTAGTCACAATCAATTTGTTTATAGCTGTGCAATATAGAAAGGCTTTCTTATGACTCTGGGCACATGTTGGTCAAAAGTTAGGTCACTGTACACACAATTTCCCAGATGTCAAACAACTGGGTCAGTTCTCAGAGGGCATTGTCATGATTTTGACACTAGTTATTATTTGGGACAAACCTTCCTGCATGATGGTTGTCATTTGGGGATTCGGTAACTGCTCCTAGCTTGCAGTCATCTCAAACTTAGCTGGCCAAAGCCCTTTGGTATTTCCTTTTACTTTTGAGATGTAAATGCCAAACAGAAAATGTCTCAGCACTGAACTCTGGGGGACTCCATTGGTGACTGGTCTCTTCCCCTGTTTTGATCTCCTGCACCCTGTGAGTAAGTTGGCAATGCAGCTGGTGATGTAAGTGTTTGCTCCTACATTATTCATCTTTTGTACTAAACCTGAGTAGGGGATTGTGTCAGAAGGCTTGGCCAGGTCAGGGTAATGTGGTGTGAACTGTTTTACCTTCATCAATTGTTTTGGTAACAAGAGTAAAGCTTAAAATTTGTCCATGATTTTGAGCCTTTCACACTTTCCTCTGGGGTGTTTTCAAACACATTTTTAGGGCCATGCATACATGTATGCATATTTTGATTCACCTTCCTGATTGTATAAAATTATATTCCTTGTATAATACAGCACCAGTTGTTAGAATGTGTTTTAAATTTGTAGTTTTGAACAGTCTTCTAGTAAGCAATGAAACAAAATGTAAGAACCAATAACGACAAAACTACCCATTTCAGAAAATTTCAACCATAAAAGGCCACTCAAACTTCTGTCATTACAATCCACCAATATCAGTAAATATGCAAAATGTCTGCAGAACTAAGTCATCTAAATAATTCCACATTAAAGGGATCTCAGACTCTAACTAATGAAGAGGTTGCTGCTAGGAAACAACTTTATATTTCATTGTTTCATCTACAAGTAAAGTGTCTGTTGTCCTTGAAGAATAAATTGCCTGTGTTACATTACAAATGATAAGCTAGTAATATTGCAATAGGGAAGGGATGACAAATTGATGACATGTTCATAGTTACTAGGTAACTCCTCCAAAGGAGGACATTCACAGGACTGCAGCAGCCATTCCCTTTAAAGTACAACACAGTACAATATCAGCAATACATCTGCATACTGTGGGAGTAGAACCCACAGCCTTCGGCATCAAAAGTAAAACTCCTACCTGTTGTGTTACTAACAATACAAACTGACTTGGAATAAGCAGCACTAAACTTCTCTTCCCCTGAAGTTCTCAGCTCCTTGTAAAATTTTTTATTTATTTAACATTTGTTTACAAGGAAAGTCCGACTTGGAACAAAGACAATTTTCAGCAGAGGCACAGGGAGAAATGCTCCAGACATATGCCTTTGTAGCATGGCAGGAAACCAGAGCACCCAGAGGAAACCCACACAAACACAGGGTGGACATACAGACTCCACACAGAAGGCTCCCCAGCCAAGACTCAAACGAGAACCTCTTGCTGTGAGGCAAAAGCACTACCACTTCACCATCCACTTGACACAACTAGATCTCTCAAGTTTCGCAGCAGAGGAAATCTGGAAAAAGCCAAAATTTATTTGGGGGGGGGGGCAAAGGCACAAAACTAGGGACACATTTTAAATATTGCTTGTATAATCTTAGAAAGTTGCTAAAACAGTGTTTTATGTTACCATGTGTTTCCAAAGATTTGCCATAAAACCACACACATTTTAAGAAGAACAGACCAAAAGTATGAGCCAAATATTCTGTGACAATCTAGACAGTTGAGAGCTATGGACTGAACTCCCTGAATCACAAATGGTGGTGTGAGTAGAGAATGCGGGCTTTTGTACCTAAGGTACGGGGTTTAAGCCTGGCTAATTCTAACCACCAGCCCTCACAATGTGCCCAGTAATGACTTCTGCAATTCATATGGAATTACATGTATAGGTAACATATTTAAGTGTGATTGTAATTTTTTTTTATAAAACCCATTGCCCCTACTACTACTGGACATGTCTGGGTATCCTTCTTCCAAACTGCCCTTATTTCTGTGTGTTTATCTGTGCATAAGAGACTGTAGTCACTGGGTGCAGTTATTTTAATGATCAGTGCTACTTTTGTCTTCTTTTTATGGACTACTATATCTGTTTTTTCTCGCATCTACTTTTTTAACTGTTAGTAATGGGTGATCCAGTGGGATATCAACTTCATAATTTTTTATAATGCTTTGTGGCTCGTGTGTCCAGTGTTTTTCAGCAACTTCAATACCATATTATGAATAGTTATTCAGTATGGTCAAGGTTATGATAAGAAAGCATGAGGATGACTGCCAGCAGGATCTTATAAACATAAATTGTTCTTCCTGGTCAGGCAGCTGAAATTAAATAATAATTTCATTCATACTGTGTGATTTTACTATAAAAATATGAGCTCTCAATTAGCTTAGGAAGACACAGGTTTATTTTACTTGGTCTCCTGTGATTGTGTTTTTAAATAAAGAGATTATTTGCTTGGCTAAAATCTAAGTTTTGTGTCTTTCCTTAAGAACAAACTGCTGACTGAGAAAACTGGTGTAAATTCTTTACTTCTGCACACTCTGATATACTCTTGATTAATGGCCACCAGTAGATGAGAAGAAAGGATAGTGTCAGCAACAAGAGAGCCCCTGAGCTCACATGTATAGACCCCCCCACACATACAAACGTATATGCATGCATAGATCAGTACTGCTCATGCAAAGAAATGAATTTACCTAGCAGATGTTAACCAAAGAGAAATAGGTTTGTTTCATTCATTTCTTGAGAGCACAGTAATCATATTCAGGATTGCAGAGGGAGCTGGAGCCTATCATGGGAAGGGTAGGTATGACACATTGCAGGACACACACACACACACACACACACACACACACACACACACACACACACACACACACACACACACACACACACACACACACACACACACACGCACACACACACACACACACACACACACACACACACACACACACACACACACACACACACACACACACCATATAAGTAGCAAATGGGGCACCAGCCATATAAATAGCAAATGGGGCACCAGCCATATAAATAGTAAACGGAGCACATTTGCTCCTTTTCCTCATGTCCCAGTGCCCTAAATCTGCACCAGTTATCTGCCTTTACTGGACGGGACCTAAGTGTCTAGGAATTTACTTAGATAGATGGCTATTCCCCCTCATGCTCTGTGCTGTGCTCTCTATGCATCTGTGTAGTTCAGAAAGATGAGAGCAGAGACAAAAATCACATCCATATGTCAAAAAAATGCAAGTCGGTTTCTTTTTTCATGAAGCTAGTGGGAAGTTCAGATCATTTCCCTCTTCAACTACAAAGTCAGTGGTCCCCTCCTCTTTATTTTTAGCTCTTTCACTTTTTTCTGGGTCTACGTTTTGGTTTTAAACTCTGATTTGTGCTGCTCTGAAGGCATGCAGTATGGTAAAAACTGCATACGCAGGGACACCAGATGCTAGCCAGAAGAAATCCGTTTTAAGAGCACATTAAATAAAAGTTTACTGTTCAGGCATCAGGCTTCATGTTATCAACTGGTTTACTTTAGTGCCGCCATGGTCTATTATTGCCATCTGGGCCTTTAAGTTTTAAAAGTGGACAGGAGACTGTTTGTGGTCATTTGCCCCAGTCCTGATGACTGGAAGACCCAGATGCACTCCTCTTGGCTGATTTTCCAGTCACAAGCTCTTCTACTGTGAGAGGACCTAGTACTTGTGTCAAAAGTTTCAGAAAACCATGGGGCTTTTTCCATTTGCTCAAGGCATGAAACAAGTTGCCCTTTTAATCCCAGGTACTCTTTAAGGCGTTCTCTTTTTCTGGTCAGCCAGAGTCACTGCCTTCATTAAAACATCACTGGGAGCAATCAAGACTGTCAGAGACCACTGACTCAGGAGTGTAAATATTATCTGCGCACAACTTGCTGAAGGCAGACTGCAGAACTGTTGTGACCACATATCTCAAGCATCAGGCACTATCCATAACCCAGAGCACTGATAGTTTATGAGTTTTGGGAATGGTAAACCCCACACACTTGGGAGAGGATTAGCTGGAGGTGGCAGCACAAAGGTTACCCCCAGAAAAGCCTTATCCACCTGTCATGCCTATATAAGAGCACCAGCCATATAAGTAATAAACGCAGCACTTCTTACCATGGGTGACTCTGACAGCAGGCTTAGCGCTAGCAGCAATGAGATCACGAAATACATTTTCTGTGCACTTTTGTCTTTTAAAATTCACGTTAGTGTGTGACGCACGCATGAGTCCTCCTTAAAGAAAAACAGGTCTTGCAGCTGTAAAAAGGGGGGGCGCTCCATCCCCCTTGCTCTATGGTTCTGGTGCCTATGTTCTAGCTCTGTATTGATTTTAGGAAGCCAAACATTGTTTCAAAAATTTACAGATACCCAAAGTCAAGGATAGATGAAGTCTTGTAAAGGTTGGGGAAGGCAAGATTTTGATCATATTAGATCTGACAAAGGGGTATGGCAAATTCCTTTAAAAACTGAAGGCTCTGCACTATCTGGATTTTCATCCCCAGAGGGCTTATTCCAATATACTGGCCTTCTTTTTGGCTACATAGTGCCCCTGCAACCTTTCAAGGATTAATGGACAGAGTGCTAAAGCCTATGTCAAACATGGTATGCTTACCTGGACAATGCCATAGTACACTCTGAGAACTGGGACTTCCATCCGGCTAAAATACAAACTGTATCTGAGACAAGCCAGGTTGTTAGTCAATGCCTCCAAGAGCAAGTGAGGCATGGCGGAGGTAAAATCTTTAGGAAATGCAATAGGACTGGGAATTGTAAGGGTCAATAAAAAAGTTAGAGGCAGTGCAATATTGGGTTATTCCAGGCAATGCAATAAAAAGTGACTCAGGGCATTCTTGGGGGGTTTGCTAGGTACTACTGAAAGTATACATCAATTTTGCATCTATAGTGTGTGTGATTCCACGGTGGTGCAGCGGTAGCATTGTTGCCTCACAGCAAGAGGTTCTCCCATTCGTTTCTCAGCTAGTGTGCGGGGAGTGCCTTCTGTGTGGAGTCTGCATGTCCTCCCTGTGGGTCGAGTGGCGTTCTGAAAGACATGCGTGAATGGGCGTGCCTTCGTTGAAGGTTGGGTGTCAAGCTGGCAACTCGGCACTGTGAAAATCTACTGCCAATCATTAGCGGACCGGAGTTCCGCTGTGGCGACCCCTAACTGGGAAAAGCCAAAAGACAACAACAACAAGTGTGTGTGTTCTTTTACAGATATGACAAAGAGATACTCCTTAAAGTAACATGGACATGAGGGCTTGATAAGGCTTTAAATAGCTGAACAAAGCAATATGTTTAGATCCTGATTTAGCAACCATAGATTTCAGCAAACCCTTCATTGTTAATCTTGTTGCATCAGACAGAGGCCTAAGGACAGTTTTTTTCACAGGGTTTTGAATGGGAATAACATCCTATATGGTTTTAAGTCACAAATTAAGGAAAGAAAATGCCATGGATTCCACTACTGAAAGGGAATGCCAGGAAGTCAAACTGGGGCTCTTGTCACTGAAGTATTATCTCTTTGGCAGGTACTTTATATTGGCTACAGACCATGCCACCCTAATGTGGCTGCATAAACCACAGGGTGAGAATGCTAAACATTGCAAGTGGGTACTCTTCTTATATCCATTAACATTTATTGTAAAACATCACTCAAGCTCAACTTGCTGCAAAGCAGATGTCCCGTCTACTACCCACAACCCATCTTAGTAGGCCCGAAACAAAGGATTTCAAGCTGTGGGTCAAATGTAACATGAGATGGCGGCCCTTTCCCTGGTGTGTATAAAAATGTTGTAAAACTGAAGTGACATAATATTGTTGTAAACAGTATGCGTTCCTTAAGACAGCCAGCTTTTTTTTCTTTGTTGTAGCTAGATGGATTTCAAAAAGGAAGTAACTGTGAAGGAGAAATTATTCTATTAAAAAGATGTATAACAAGAAGAGTGTGGTCTGTTAGTAAGAAGTGTTGGCCTCTAGATGCAGGGGCAGGCTGTATTGTGCTGCAACAAAGGATAAGACCTTTTCAAATCACCTGAAGACGGATGGATATCTTTTATTAAGAATCCAGGAAGAAGGAAGCTAGTTGGGAACATGATTGGATTGTGACAAAACTGATATAACAGCTTATGACAACCTGTGTTTTTTCTTTCTGGCACTAACAAAAATGTACTTTATTTTGTCCCTACTGCTTTATATATATATATATATATATATATTATGGGGTGGTAGTCTTTGCTGCATACGTACACACAAACACACACACACACACACACACACACACACACACACACACATATATATATATATATATATATATATATATATATATATATATAGATACACACACACACACACACACACACACACACACACACACACACACACACACACACACACACACACACACACACACACACACACACACGTTTACCTCCATAATGTCGACAGTCACAACAGCAAACCCGCTTCTGCGAACTCCACCTTCACAAACCTTCAAACAACAATATTCCAAACTACAAAATCTCGCTTCCTTTTTGACCTATGTTAGCACTTGTTTGTAGGTGTGGTGCAGTCGAAAATGTCAACTTTCTATGGTTTGTTGCCTTTCTGAGGTTTCGGCAGTATGAGTTTCACAGAAATGGTTTGGCATTGTGCATGTTCACCATTGTGACCTTCGACATTATGGAGGAAAACCATATATATATATATATATATATATATATATATATATATATATATATATATATAAAATTGAAGTACTGAGTGAATTAGAAATGACTGAGTAATAAACACATGCCATGTATCATTGAAAAATAACAGATGACAAAAGGAAAACAATTGGTTTCTGCTTGAAATCCAGTAACCCTACCAGTGAAGTAATGGTAAGGTTACTGGAAAAGTTTCTCCTAAGAGAAGATATAAGGTTGGGGTTATTGACAGGGTGTCATTTAGTTCCCTTCCTCCTGTTAGCTGTAAGAGTGGTACCCCAAGCGTCAACAGAATTCAACCCATTTGAGTTACTATAGAGCAAACATCCCTGTGGCTTGCTGTACATACCAAAAGAGACCTGGAATGAAAAGAAACCCCATTTGAAAGTGTAACAGTACACTTCTCAGACTTGCAAGATTGGTTAAAAATTGTTGTGCCAATAGTTATTAGCGTATGCAAATACAACAGAGAGTATAGAAAGCCAGAGTCAGTAAGTTCAAAACAAGAGACAAAGTATTGGTGCTTATCTCCTCTGCTGGGGATAAACTGATAGTAAGATGGGAAGGACCCTTTGAAGTAGCTGTGAAAATTAACAAAGTAAATAACAAAATAAGAAAAAATGGAAGGAGATGGCCAGAGAAGATACATCAAATAAATGTATTAAAACATTGGAAGGAAGCTGAAGTTTCTGTAATCAACATGGCAGCTGAAATAGATGCCAGTAGTAGAGCATTATAGAATTCAAATACAGAAAACGTTTTCTAAGGCCCAATAAGAAAAAGTGAAACAGAAAGAGTGTTATTAAGTAACAAATATATTTTCAGAGATAGTGAATAAAGTTAATTCTATATCATACTGAAACTGTGCCAGGGAGAAGGTAAACCTAAAACCAGATAGGGTACCAGGGTCCCAATAAAGTGAGAAAGTGAGAAATATGTCCAGATGGCTCCATAAGACCTTGTAGTGACCATCAGAAATTGAATGAGCTACCCAAGTTTCACACTGATTCAGTGCCTAGTATGGATGGGCAAACATAGAGAGGCTAGGCTAAGCAAGGCTTTTAACCACCCTAAATTAGAATAAGGGGTACTGGAGTATTGCCCTGAAGCCAAAAAGAAGACAGCACTCTTTATAACTGAAGTTCTTTTTCATTATACTGACTTCATGGAGCTCCTTCCACTTTTTCAAAGGCTCATGGATTAAACCTCATACCAGTTACTCAGATGTATTCCTAGATGACATAGTAATGTATTCACATTTAGCCAAAGTGCAAGCTGCACTAGAATCTTTAAGACAGGCAGGACTAACTGTTAATGTTGCCAGAAAGTTAAGTCCTGTATGACAAAAGCCAGATGTCTAATTGTATGGTTGGGAGAGGGTTAATTAAACCCCAAAACACCAAGATAGAAGCTCTCAAGAATTGGCCAATACTCAGAATTAAACATGAAGTGAAAGCATTTCCAGGGTTATAGGCTAGTATCGAAAGTCTGTACCCAAATTTCCTCCTATACCCTTCCTCCTAACAAATCCTATGAAAGGTAAGGCGCCTGCCCAGGTATGACAGTCAGTAGCATCAGATGAAGTCTTTAAAAAACTGAAAAAACATTTTGTGTTCAGAACCATTTCTATCCACCAATGACTTTGATAAGCCCCTTGTCATATTTGCATAAGTATCTGATGGGGGGGGTGTACTTTTTCAGGAGGTAAATATTAAAGAACTCCCAGCATTCTGGCTTAGCATAAGGTTAATCAGGGTGGAGTCAAAATGCTCTAACATCAAGTGAGAGTGACTTGTATAGGTTCATAGGTGTGTACTAGGCTAATGGCCTTGGAGCTTTTACAAGCCTAGACCATAGGATTACCCTGGCATCATGCTACCCAACCTTAGTTCCCAGTGCCTCTGTCGAGTAGAGCCACTGGAGTGATCCCCAGGGTAAATTTTCTATTTCCCATCCACTCATCAAGATTTCTCTTGAAGAAGGTCAGTGAGGTGCTCTGCTTGACATGTATGGGAAGTCTATTCCATAGCATGGGCAGTCTCTGGGTTATGAACCTGTCCCTCCAGCATGTTTTGTTGATTGTGGTAATGAGGTTGAGGTCTCTGGAGCGTGTGGTGTGGATGGATTGGTATTTCTTTAGATATAGCATTTCTAATAGATCTGGTGATCTAGATCTATTAGAAATGCTACATCTGGTAGCCAAGTGGGGACTCACTTCATTACAATACTTATTTTAAAGTCATAGCTTTACCTTAGTTACTGATCATGCATCTATGCAATGGCTACACAAACAGAAGGATGTCATAGACAAACTAGGCAGGTGAAATTTGTCTCTGCAAGCCTTCATGTTTAGGATCAAGCACAGGCCAGGTACTAAAAATGCTATTTCAGATGGTAGAATGTTTTCAATTAAATCCAGGAAGTTTTCACGATTTGGTCAGGCCATAGATGGGGACCTTTAACAAGTTATACATTGAAATTCTTACAGGCCTAGTGTGCGCTGTTGTCCAATGATCTCACTGGGAGGGGAGGGTCATGTGGTATCACTTTTGAAGGGGTAAACTCCCTGATAGATATTGAGACATGTTTGCTATTCCCAGTGGACTTGAAGGCATGATAGGCTCAGAACACCAGCATAGATGGGGTGTCCTCATTACATTTGATCTGTGTCTCAGTCACTGCAAAAACATGGATTCATTCCAGACGCTAAAGTGCCTCCAAGTCCGACAATTTGCTGTTAAGACCCCTGACAGTGTGAAGGGTCACCTTGATGCTATCAAATTTAGAATTTAAATTGTTAATTAGGTTGGTATGTTTATTAGATAAACTGTGCTTAAAAAGACATGATAAGGGCAGGAAGGACTATTTCAAGTATGCAGAAGCCATTGACAGAGTTGTACACCATCCTTTGCAAAGCAATAGGAAGATACATACTGTACCCCCCCCCCCCACCGGATGATACCAGCTAATTAGTCATATGATGAACGCCATTATCATGTTCTTGAATCTAGACATCATTCTAGGTGTGGGGACGATATCACTCACAATGAGACTGTTATGTTTGACTGAGGCATGTACGGCAAGCTCCAACGAGTCATTCTGCATATCATTTACAAACTTGCATGTCAGATCATTCACTCCAGCATGGACTATAATCATGCCATAATCATACTTACTGGAGGAGAGGGTTCTGAAGTCCCTTGACATGTCAGCAATCCTGGCTCTAGAGAAATAGGTAACTGTAAATCTCTTCTTGTTCAGCCTAGTGAGCAATAAGTAGGATGTTTACAGAAGCTGATTTATTCTTTACCAGATTCTAGGGTATTATGCTGTTGGTGACATGGTGATGAATGGGTGCATGTTGAATATGTATTTGGGGGATCACTGCTGCTTATCTTAGTGATGAATGGGTGCATGTTGAATATGTGTTTGCGGGATCACTGCTGCTTATCTTAGCAATGAATGGTGCATGTTGAATATGTGTTTGGGGGATCACTGCTGCTTATCTTAGTGATGAATGGGTGCATGTTGAATATGTATTTGGGGGATCACTGCTGCTTATCTTAGTTCTAGGAGGCTTTGGTCGTGATTTTGTATGGAATCAATTCATAGCAGTTTATTGTTGCCATTATGAGGATACTGCATTCTCGTGGATGGGAGGTGTAGCAATGTGATACTGACTGCATGCTTGAGATTTTTGGAGGGCTGCCCCAAATTAGCTATGAGTTTGCACCTCTCACAGGTAGAATTTCTTTGGTTAAGCAAGAATTCAGTTTCAGTGAGTATGAGACAATAATTACACTGCCTTAGGATACCAAGCTGGAAATAGAAGGGGAGGTAATCTGCTTTTTTTTTCATGCTGTCCAATGCTATTTTAGTATTGTAGAAACTTTCAGGGGGGGGGGGGACAGAACAATGGAAAATACATAGTCACACAGGTTATGTAGGAAATGCCAACATGCAAACTAGTGCAGCCTATAACAACTCTACTTAGGTTTGTGCAGGTCCATACAAACATGTATAGCCCAGAGCAGGCAAGAAACAGTCACCCACAGGATGAAGGAAGGAATATTTTTGCAGTAAAGACTTAGGGAAAACTTACGCAGTAACCATTGCCCAAATAAAAACTATTGAGGAGGTGCACTGTCTCCCTCTCACCATAGCAGAGCACAGCTGATCAAATCATATTGCTAACAATAAAAAAGTAAAAGACCAATGAAAAGCAGCTATAAATCTGACCATTTCTTGTCTGTCTACTGGAAAACAAGAGCGATTTATTAACTCTCACTACAAGAACCATTAATTTTTCAAGATGGCTCCCACACTAGACCAGAAATAAGCTAATTATAAACATTGAAAAGAGTGATTTAAATTGAAAAAGCAGGCAAAACAGATTAAATTTGGCAAAAATAGCAAAATAACTGTAGTGGAAATACAAAAAAAAATTTCTGAGTTATTTGTGATGTAACTAATGTTCATAAAAAGCTTTCCAGCTTCTAAGGCTGAAGCAGACAAATGCAGCTTCCCAGAGTTGTCATAAAAGGTCATAGAAAAACTCAGTTTATCTCAGTATATAGCAAAGAGTAAAATGTAAAAGCCCAATGAAAAGCAACTATACATTCAACCAAAAGTGGTGTCTGGCTACCTAGAAACAGCAGAAATTAATGTACTGTCATTAGAAAAATGTCACTAGATGTTACCCACACTAGGCCAGAAATTAGGTAATTATAAACCGCAAAAATTGTGATTTGAGTAAAAAAGCAAAGCATGCAAAACATATTAAATTAAGCAAAAAATAAAAGTGCATTGGAAAATGTAAAAAGGAACTTTCCTGGGTTATTTTATGTGGTAACAAAAATTCAAAACAACTTTGAAACTTTTAAGGCTAAAGCAGACAAGCAAAGCTCTCGAGAGTTTTTCCTAAAAGGCTCCCTACACAGATGCAGCCAGTTTCTTAACTACGTACAGCTAAGCTGTCTGACTGTGATCAAATGAATGGATTAATACCTAAATAATAGCACTGTAATATAGTTAATATATTTCAGATCATTGCTGTCAGATGCACAGTTGCATAGCCACATACAGATACAGAACTGCATGCACACACAAAGTTGTTGTAACTGCTGCTGCAGACAGTTGCATTAGTTCTCTTTTCCCCCGTGCAGTAACCATTGCTTTTTAAGAGATGTTAGGGAGCAGAGCAGAAATGGTGCCACAGTACTACAGTAAGAAATTTTCAGCCACTGCAGACAGAATTTGTGGTGTGAATGCATGCACTTTTTTTTTTTTTACCAGTCTATTCCGGTGTGTTATACAACGACTGGCTATTAGCATTCAAAAACGAGCACGTTGATTGGCCAGTACAACCAGCGTGCCCATTGTTAATCCGAGAGTATACCAACGGGAAAACGACCGGTCGCCCCGACTTTTTTTTTTTTTTAATACCAAACACAACTGAAGACATTTTATGTTCGGGAGATGGCGCAGACCGAAATAAAAGGCTAATCAGGTATGTTCTACAAAACTTAACTTACCTGATTATCCTTTTATTTTTGTCTGTCCCGACTCTCCCTAACATAAAAATTCTCCCGGGTTCTTTTTTTTTATTGGTTATAACAAAGAAGAAACAATGGAGATCTTCCTTTCTCCATTACTACCTCTTCACAGCCCTGATGTACTGCGTAAGTGTGGAAGCACAAGTCCCATATGCATGCACAGTACATCAAAAAAGCCCCAGGATACCACATAAATGCAGAATGGCAGCATGGAGGCATTATACAAAGACATTAGTTAAGAAAAGTAAGTGTTTATTTTCTTAAATAATGTCATTGTATTATGGCAATAACCTACTCCGTGTTTGAAATTTACCCATGGTTAGCTTTATTTAATCACTCAGGCTTCGCCCTTGTGATTAAACCACACAAACCGTGGGTAGATCTTCAATATACCCCACCAATGTCTCCAGTTATTGCTATATTAATTCACCCCTTTGGAACACTGAATATACAGTGGGGTTCAGTATTCACCAAGCCCATTTTCTATATATTGGTATTCATTTTCAGGTCAATATGGGGAAAAAGTATGTAAGATAGATTATGATAATTTCTGGTATGTATGTTTAAAAAAAGAAACATTATTAAGAAGCATGTCAGCGTTTGTAAAGTTACTAAATAAACAAACATTTGCAAACATTTTTTAAAGGCCTTTGTAAAACTGTCATAATGGTAAGAGTTTGAAGGCTGTAACAACAGATTAGAAGGCCACAAGCTGTTCAAGCTATACAATCTGCATTTTAAGATTAATTTTGCACATGTTGCACTTAAACTAAACAGCTGGAATCCTTGGAAACTATCTAGGCTGTAAGAAGTTTAAAATAAATTTAAAATAAAAATACTGTCAAGCTAGATTTTCAGTTTGGAGTAATAACAAAACAACAAACAACAAAATAACAGAAAGTTAAAATCCAGATGGGTAAATGTGGGAAATATTTAATCGCTATCTACTGAGACATAAATCGGTCTTTCATTTTGAAAAACACAAAGGTTGAAGATGGGTTTGGTCAAGCTATAGCCACAATCTGTGGCAGAGAATATTTTCACATTCATCATAAAGGAAGCTACAATTTGCATTTTAGGCAAATTGATGTAAATATGAATATTAATTTATTAGAATTAGATTACATGCCATACATGCTATATTATATGTCATTTCTGTCATAAGTTCTGCGCAGCTGAAACAATATTTTCTGAGATACATTTTTCTTTCTAAAGCTGGAAAAAAAATTGTGGTGGTGGTGGTGCTGCGGTAGCGTTGTCGCCTCACAGTAAGACGTTGTCTTGTTCGATTCTCAGCTAGAGCGTCTTCTGTGTGTAGACATGCGTGAATGGGCGTACCTTCTTCGTTGAAGGTTGTGCGTCAGGGCCGGCAACCCAGCACGTAAAAATCTACTGCCATTCATATGCGGACCGGAGTTCCACTGTGGCGACCCCTAACCGGGAAAAGCCTAAAGACACAACAACAACAACAACAACAACAACAACAACTGTAGGAGCAAGATAATGCATCTCTGTTTAAATTTGTCTTATGTGCTAAAATGTGCAATATCATGGAAGAATGAAAAAGATTTACTTTATGTATGGATTGAGTAAGGGGTGACTTTATCTGAATCAGTGTAAGAAAAGCCAGTAACCTACGTGTGGTAAATTTTCAGTGCTTCTGTGTGTATTCATACAGCTCCCATTATATGAGGAGATCATACAAACTGCTGTATTTTTATCTTAGCAGACTTTTTGTCTAGACATCTGGGAGACTCCATTTTGCTGTAAACAAAATGGATGTCACAGTTTGATTTGTTTGTTTGGATGGTGGCATGTCATAAGAGCACACTTGCAAATAATCTGTCTTCTTATGCATACAGATGTTACATAGCTGCAGCATTATTCTAGTGCACTGGGGGTCCCTTGTCTATCTCTGTTTTTATACTTGTGTTAATGTTGTATCTCTTTACTCAAGCTTTACAGCATGAAAAACAGATTTTTTTCCATGTAAAGGGAAATATATTTCTAAAGTATATGTAAGTTAATGCTGAATGGTGTAACTCCTGTCATTCCATCATGGAAGTTGATTAGTATGTGTTCTTTTATTAGCAGGCTTCAAACCTGGCTAGATCAGCAAAGGTGGTAATGTTCTCAGTGGCAGTTAGAAGAGGTATGCTTACTAATTTTTCATTGGTAGCACTACTGGGATAGATGCCCCAGAAACATACTTGAAAAATCTCAGAGATAAGCAGTTTAAATTAATGAAAGTATTTTTCTTACAGAATATTGCATATAATGGGTTCAGAAACGGTGGATAAATTCAGGAATGCATGGGGCAGATGCAAGAACATTTTAGTGAGGAGGAAGGTAGACACAGGTAGCTAGACAACTAGGATCAGCAGTTTATCCACCAGGTGAGCTAAGCAGACAACATAAGATAAACAACGCTAATCTTCCATAAGCAAGTGCCCACAAGCAAACCTCTGTAAAGCTAAGAAATATCAAAATGGACTAAAAAAGGAAGTATTTTAAATGGAATAAACATACAGACATTGAAGTTTTCAGTCTTGTATAAGATATTGAGGCTTTATCCATGATGCATCCATGTTTTCTTAGAAAAAAAGCAATGAGTTATGGATGTTTTTCACTTCAAAGAAAGAAAACGCTAGTACTTATACAAACTCTGAGAAAAAAAGCTGCAGATAGCACTGTAATCAGTAATACTGAACAATGACAAGCGTGCAAGAACAGATGCCACCTACCAAATGCACTTAATGCAATCTAAAATTTAGTTTTTCTTAACCATCATGACTGCAATGAACACAAGGATCAATCATTTAGTATGAGTCATAGTCCAGTAATTGCTTTAGCCTCTTAGTAATATTTAAACAAAGATGACAGGCAATCATTTTAGTATCAAAGATCATTCTTTACTGACTGTAGCCGTATCAGTGTGGAGCAGCAACCCATTTGGGCAATTTCTTTACATATTTTGTTGACACTGTAATATAAATGTCCAAGTAATTACTTTGTTTATAGTCTGTGGATAGTATAAGAAATGGGTCGTGGATTCCAGAGAAAGAGTAGGCCTACAGAATGGTTATACTTGCTCAGTATTGTTAAAATAAGATAGGTTCAACTGTATCAGGCACCAGCAATCTAGGCAATGTCACTGAATATCAGTCCACTGACAGAAAATAAACATGTCCTGAATGACCTGTTTGTATGGTAAACAATGCAGCTAGGCCTGACGACATTCACTCCAAGGCTTGCAAGCAAGCTGAAGGAGTGCTGTGAGTTGAAATCAACCCTAACAAATTTATAACTTGTGTCTTTAAAATTCTATGCCCCAGTTGTATCAATCTTTCATTATAATAAATATCTTTCTGTATGCTTATATAAAGATGAATGCAGTCACATACATCCTATTTATTAATTATGGTTATACCAGATCTCATTTTTTATCATGGGAAATATAGCAGAACATTGCCCTTACCTTCCAAGAATCTTTATGTAGAGAATTTATTTTGATTGTTTTCAGTTATCTATTTCTGTTTTTAACAGCTAGATTCATGCATATTCTCTATACTGGGTACCAGACAAGAGTCAGAGAGCATTTCTGTCACAATAGTGTCAGGCACATAACCTTGAATAGAAATGTGCATGTGCCATTACACATTCAGTGTACCACACAGTAAAGTGGACAGCAAACTAAGCAGCTGTTTAGTATGGGATTATTTCCATGGTGCATGTAGCATACCAACTAAAATCCTACAAGAATATAGAATAATAAGCAGTTGGACAAAGAGGCAGAAAAGGCTAAGGGTACAATGAGTAGCAGACTGTTCATCTTACAGTCGATGAAGAATTTAGCTCTGAGGGCTGATGCATGGACTAACAAGGTATACATCATGGCATCCTGTATAGCCTACATACACAGACTGTACTTAGAGCTTTAAATACATGCCTGAGTCAATAGAATGAGGAAGGATGATTATATGCATATACACACACACACACACACACACTCACACACACACACACACACACACACACACACACATATATATATATATATATATATATATATATATATATATATATATATAGGTCTACTTCTAAATTATTTTGAAGTTTCAAAACTTCAAATTTCTTATGGTTGAAACCATAACACTGAAGTTTTGAAACTTCTAAATGTAAATAAAAAAAAAAAAATAAAAACATTTTTTTTATGTTTTTGCAGGGAGGCAAGCCCTGCGCACTCGCCACACCCCCTGCTAATTAAATATACCAACTCCAAGATCACACTACAGCATGGAAAATGGTAAATATACCCTTCTATGCTGTACAGCACTCTCCAGTTAAACAGCTCGATGTTTCAAAACTTTGATCTTATGGTCTTGTGATCTCAACCATAAGAAATTCAAAGATTTGAAACTTATATATATATATATATATATATATATATATATATATATATATATATATACACACACACACACACACACACACACACACACACACACACATATTGACTACAAGAAAAAGAAACAGCCAAGCTAGAGTTGTAACTGTATGATATGTTAAACATCCTGTGAAAGAGGCCCATGAGATATATGCTGGTTTAAGATATCACACAGTGAAAACTCTAGCTTGGCTTGGTTTTTCTTGCAGTTTTTACTGAATGGTTTGTAACTTAAAAACATAAAAAGTCATGGGCGTTCAGAAGCCATTTAACTGAAACACTGGATGTCCTTTAGGGTTCAATTGCATATATCCGGTGGGGATCTGTCACAGGAGTGGATTCTGTCACTGTTTGTGTGTGTGTTCCTGAGTATTTAAACAGTACTGGCAGGGGATTTCTGTTCTACTTTTACTTTTTACAACATAAACAATGGGGGAAAGTGTTGTGAGTGTAAGTGTGCTGCCTGTGAACAGTTAGTTACAACATACCTTCTGACAGACTAGTTCTTGCAGCACATTACATACTGTTCCTTTTAATTACTTCTACACTTTTCACTGGTACACTGGGTAATTCTGAACATTCTAAGGGATAATCCAAAAGTAATGGTGCTAACCCCCTTCTGTTCCAGTCAACATTGGTTCAAGCCTTCTTATGCAATTGACCAAGGGCAATTAAAAGCTCCTGCACAGACTGTATCTACTCAGACAAGACAGGAAGAATTTGATAAACCCCTATATCAATCATCTTCAGCTTACAGTCTGGATGATTCCATTTTAATGACGTTTATGCACTTACTTCATGGGGATGTGCATCAAGTGCTAAATGAGGCAAGAAGGCCTGACAGTGGAGCATCCTATGTGGGTAAGTGGCAGACATAATCTATATACTGCCTAACCAAAAACCAAAGTCATATCAGGGACTTTTTACCACTGTTGCACAACTGTTTGTGTGAGTTACGTTCCTCTTGCATTGCCTATTACTTTATAATGGTTCAGCTTGTGTCCCTTTCGCAGATTCTCCACTTTCTTTTCTGTATTTTCTGAAACAGTTTATGGAAGGAGTTTTGGACATGAGACCTCACAAACAGGCTTCTCATCTGTGGGAACTCAAGTACGAGTTTGAGGAAATCTGAAGCTGTCTATCAACCCGATTTAGGTTTCCTAAATGGGAGAAAAATGAATTTATTATTGCTGTGATATCTGCAAGAAGAGTATCTGGATTGCTTGGTCTCATGGTGGGTGACCTTGACTAGGTGTTTCCATAGGGATATTGTCACCAACCCATTACAGCCTATTGGCACATCCGGGCATTTCTGCATTTATATCCTAAATATTGCTTGTTAATATCTGCCCACAGAAATACCTTACTAAACAGATACAAGGCGTAAACAACATGTCCTACATGGATCAACTCAAAGCCTAGTCACTAAACTCGGTATCCTACAGACTGCTAAGATGTGACCTGTGTCTGGCATACAAGACATTCACTGACCCAATACAGATGGAGTTACAGTGCATCAGCAAGTCAAATGGCATCACAAATACTCAGTATATGGATCTAACTCTCTCCTGCAACATCAACAGAAAGGTTTGGAGGAACAGTTATATTTCACTGAGGAACCGCTACTCTGCAAAAGAATCACCATCCATGTTAAAGAAAGCTCACCCTTGTCCATCTTGAAGTGCAACTTGGATCTATGAATGGTAAACAAAAAACTTACCCCAGGACTGCTTCCTGTACTACTAATGGGCATAGGCCACTCCTGAATGCTTAGTCCCATGAATGAGTAACCTCAAATTATCTATGGTATGATTCTAGTTATTCTCTTTAGGGGTAATATATAATTATCGACCATGAGATGGGTAAGGCCAGTCTAACAACAAATGGGATAGGTTAATTCATGCACCAAAAGGGAAATTGGCTAGACTTAAAATGACCCACAAGGGCAGTTAGCCTAGTACTTACTAATGAGCACACAAGTACTGATAATATTTTGCAGATGTATTTCCTTGAGCTAGTATCAGTTATATATGCAGCAAGAAAAGTCCCAGTAGTGACTCTGTACATCACTGAACAGGAGCTAAAGTCTATGGACACTACAGATGTAATTGTTAAACAAGGGCTACTGACAGAATGGGTGAACAGCATGGTGCCATTATTAAAGCAAGAGAAGCTTGGAATAAGTATACACTCAAGACTTAAACCGATTAATACACGCACTACCCATTTTAAACAGTTGAAGAAGTTGTTCCAACTATATCAAATGCAAAGGTCATATCTGTGCTGAACTCAAGCCATTAAGTTTAGCAAATTAGAATAGATGAAGCTAGTCCAGAGCTTTGCATGTTCGAAATCCTACTGGGTAGATACAGGTTTCTTGGATTGCCTTTTGAATATCATCATCTCCAAAGGTATTTTCAAAGACTAATTAAATGAGTTGCTTGAAGAACTAGAAGGAATAGTTAGCTTACTTGATGATCTTCAAGTGACTAGAGCTACCAGGCAGTAGCATTACTTGTGATTTATTAAGCTGCTAAAAAGATTGAGGCAGAAATGTTTGAAAATGAATATGTCAAACTGACAATGTACCAGATTTGTTCTTCTATTCTTCAGTGCACGAGAAGTGCATTGCCTTCTCATTCCAATCTCTGATGAAGCAGGCACCATAGTGAATATGCAAAGACACTGACAAGTCATTTCTTCTTCAGTTCCTTGATATGGAACAATATCTTCGTAGGTTATTTAATCAGATAAATAAGCAACGCAGGAAACAACTACTGTTGAATGGCCCTGATTGTAGGAACAGGAGACAATTTTCAAGATATTTAAAAAAGTTGGGTTGAAGCTCTATGCTGTTTCAAAACCAGTTACATTTCAAGTGGATGCCAGCCAACAAAGACTGGGTCACTATTACTGCGGGGAGGACGACCAGTTGTGCATGGATCAAGGGCTTTGACTGATGCTTACATACGCAATGCCCAAACAGAGAAAGATAGACATACTGGACATGGGTTTGTTTGACAAAACTTCTATTCTGATAGGGTTAGACCATAAGCCACTGCACAGAGAATTTTCAAAAAGTCTTTTCATAAAGTACCTACCAAATTTCAAAGAATGCAACTGAGTTTGCAGAAATATGACCTGCAAGTTTAGTATTAACAAGGTAAATTAGTGCGCACAACTACTATAGGTATCGGGGCTTGGGCTTACTTCCAAAAGTATAATGAGAACTTACTGAGGAAGGATATGGGCGTTTTGTGAAATACTTCATAATTGCCTGTATTACCTGACAAGCTACAGAAGATAAAAATTGTACACGTCAAGATAGAAAAATGCAATTGATATAAGAGAAATCATATATAGCTGGCCAGATAACATTAAGTCAGTATACCCAGACATTAGAGTATACTTCATATACCATAATAAGCTTTCTTGTGTAGAGGACATAATGGTTAAAGCAACAAGATTATCATTCCTACTGGAATAATTATAAAATGCTGACTGACAATATGCCAAGGTTCCCTGTTGCGAAATACAAATCACAAAAATACATTAAGGAAAAAAAGTTAGACTGTGTTTTTGCAGAGGAAATAATCCCTGCAGCCTTATACAACTAAACTTACATATACACACTCTGTAGTTACATAAATGTAAAAAAGAGAAAAATCTCACAAAATAAAGGAATCACTAATGGTACATGCTTAAAAACTACATCAGTACTGATTTATGGAAAACCATAATTAGCATTCTGTTCTTTGGTATCTTGTGATTTGAGCACTTAACTCAGGGAATCTAATCTTGAGTTTCTGACCATATTTAGCTATGCCTTTCTACTTGATACTATACTGTGTAAGATTCATAGGTCATATCTAATTATAACCAAATGTTAGAAAGTGCATACATTGTTCTTTGTTGACTTAAGTTGCCAGAAAATATTGAGCAGATGTTTAAAGATGTGAAGCTTGTAACATGTACAGAAATCAGAATCAGCAACCAAATTAAATACCAGATCACTCTTCTATGAAATATGAAGTGGATTTGTTTCTGTTTATAGGTTCAAATTGCCTTATCTTTGTTGATTATTACTTGAATTAAAAACATTCAAATAACTGGCTTGTGGAAAACTACACAGGAACTTCATTGGTTAAAAGCAAGCTTCACAGAAAGTTTCTAGTCCTTGGATGAATTGAGATGAATAAGAGAAAGTGTGGCATTATAAGCAAATCAGAGTATAAGGACAATCAATTGATTATATAATTTTGTGCTGATTGTTTACCAAACATGAATAAAACAATCTCTCCAAAGCCTGTACTTTAGTGCAGAACTTTAAAACATTAATTATTCCTTAATCAGTCATATAATGAACTAATATGAAACTTGGTTATCTGCTTTAAATGTGTTGTTTTGAGAAAGCTTGTGGATTTTACATTTTTAACTTTGCTACCATTATGTGTCAATGAAGTTCTTGTGTGGCTTTACAGAGTCTGTTGTTTGACTGTTTTACTTTTTTTGCACCGAAGTATTATTTCAAGTACCCTGAAACAGTACAATCATGTGAAACTACCAGTAACAGTGTCACCATGATACTGAAATTTAGCTTTGCTACATACAGTGTGCCAGATGAAGTAATAATGGCTAATGATCCACATTTCATAAATCAAGTGTTCATTGTTTTGATAGACAATGGCAATTTAAACATATGCTATATTAAGTCCAAAATATCTGCAATGCAATCATCAAGTAAAACAGATGGTCCTGACTATAAAGAACCTTATTAGATAGTGTGATGAATTGTGGTGGTGGTGCTGCGGTAGCGTTGTCGCCTCACAGTAAGACATTGTCCTGTTCAATTCTCAGCTAGAGCGTCTTCTGTGTGGAGACATGCATGAATGGGCGTACCTCCATTGAAGGTTGTGCATCAGTGCCGGCAACTCGGCATGTAAAAAATCTACTGCCAATCATTAGCAGACTGGAGTTCCGCTGTGGCGACCCCTAACTGGGAAAAGCCGAAAGACACAACACAACATTAGATAGTGTGATGGTTCTGAAAATTCAGATTGCTGTCTTTTGATTTTGTAGTACAGAAACACATCTGTTCAGTCTATTGGACTTTCTGTAGTAAAGATGATGACTGGAAGACATTTGAAAGCCAAACTGCCTCATTCATGTTATTTTTTTTTAATTCTAGAAAATCAGAGAAGTTCTACATTTTATTGAGAAAAAGTAAGTGCAAACCATCTTTTTATGAAAAGATCAATATAGGTTCATAGGTTCATAGGTTGGTACTGAGCTATCTGCCCGAAGGCATATATTAGCCCAGCCACGTTGTGCGGTATTCACCGCCCCTTTAGTAGTTCCCTAGACCCTTGTACTAGCAGCTAGTACCCTTGACCCCTATCTAGTAGTGCTGTTGGTGTGATCCCCGGTGTGAACTTTCTGTTACCCATCCACTCATCAAGGTTCCGCTTGAAGAGTGATAGTGAGGGGCTCTGTCTTATGTAGATCAGGACCCTGTTCCATAGTAAGGGAAGTCTCTGCGAAGGGAATCTATCCCTCCAGCATGTTCTATTCATTGTTGTGTTGAGGTTTATATCCCTAGAGCATGTAGCTTGAGTAGATTTGGTTTTGCTAAGATGGAGCATGTTCAAAAATTCTGGGTTGGACATGGCTCTGTACGTTAGACAGAGATCGCCTCTGAGAAAGCGGTATGCAACAGAGAACAGTCTTAGCTTTTTCAATTGTGCTGCATAGGACAACTGTTTGAGGCCAGTAATTCTCTTGGTTAGGTACCTCTGTGGTCTCTCCAGCTGCTGGAGATGTCTAGCCAGGTACATTCCAATTGGTGCATTGTACTCAATAATGGGTCTGATGAGGGAAGAGTAGAGGGGCACCATTACATCCTTAGATCTTGATGCAAACCCTTTCATGATCAGATGGGTCACATAGAAGGATTTTCTAACCACTTTGGCAACATGATTATCAAAGGAAAGCTGGCTATCTACGTGGGTCCCTAGATCCCTTATTTCTTCTTCAGAAATATCTCATAATAATACAATGGGGGAAAGAATGGGGATCAGTATAGATTCTTCTATTTATGTTTTAAAATTCACAAGTGCTATTGTAAAGTACTGTGTCAGGTGAAGAGTTATCATATTCTCAATGTAAAATTGTATTGCAGTGCTATTAAAACTCAGTACCAGCATTTGAGAAGTAAAGAAGTCTTTTGGCTTTTCCCGGTTAGGGGTCGCCACAGCGGAACTCCGGTCCACTAATGATTGGCAGTAGATTTTTACATGCCGAGTTGCCCGCTCTGATGCACAACCTTCAACGAAGGTACGCCCATTCACGCATGTCTCCACACAGAAGACACACTAGCTGAGAATCGAACAGGACAACATCTTACTGTGAGGCGACAAAGAAGTTATTCAGAATGATCCTATAAATTGTTTGAATCCACCACAAGTTGCTGCTCAGTCTAATTTTGTCATTAGAGATCAACCACATATCAACTGTAACTTTGCTGATTCATCTGTACACTTAGATTGTACTTTCCTTGATGGTTTAATTGTGATCAAATTATAGTAATTTGATTGCTTTCAAATGCAGACTAAATCTAGTGCCATTCTTTGAATAACTATAATTTAATGTGTGAATGTAACCAGCTGAAATAGATTCAGCCAACACTAATCTAATTTCTTTCAAATGCAGAATCAACTACCACTTTGATCATTTAAATGTGATTAAATGAGAGTAAGTAAACAGACTTCAAATACAGATCAATCCCCCACATTTATTTATTTATTTATTTGTCTAGATACACTTAAGATAGTTGGATTGCGAGCAAAATGAAATAAATCTGCCCACAGTAATTCATTCAGCTTGTTTCCCACACAGATATGCCATTTATTCAGCTTGTTACACACACACACACACACACACACACACACACACACACACACACACATGCACACACACGCACACATGCACACACACACACACACACACACACACACACACACACACACACACACACGCACACATGTTCATCACCTTCATTTTCTAACTGTAATTCCACTGATGGACTAGTGTCAATATCCCCCATCACCAAATCACAAACAAAAAAGTATCTGAGTTTGGGGGAGCTATGCCTCCCCTAGTGATCCCATACACTGGCATTGATTGACCTCCTAGAACTCTTAAAATTGTTTTTGCAGGTATAAACCAGTAGATCAGTCATTGCTGGTAGTAGCACAAAGAGTTCATTTGTGCTGAGTGTGGTGTGCATGAGAAATGTCTAATGCATGTTGATAACTGTTGTATTCTCTGACCCAGGGCAGGATTAGTTACATAGCAGACCGGAGTTCCGCTGTGGCGACCCCTAACCGGGAAAAGCCGAAAGACACAACAACTGTTCTACTTTAGGGCTATTTCATTCTTTTTATTAACTACAGGGTGAAAAACTTAACTAATTTTGCTAAACTGTTCATCCTGCATTTAAAAAAATAGTGGAACTAATGGAGGGAATCCTTATGGAGCAATTACAGTCATTTCTCAGTCAATATCCTAAAAATAAAAACTGAAAAGGGTATACTGTGACATAGATGGTATATGTCTGTCTGCACCATTTTTGTTAAGGGATGGTCAAGCTTACTTATATAGGAGTCTGAAGACAAATCTCAGCTGGTATTATAAAATGACGCTAGTGAAGGCCAAGAATTCTAAGGAGGGCAGATTCTGGTATGAAGGAAGATTAAAGGGTTTATTTTTGTGTGATCTACAGTTGGCTTAGTTATAAATTTGGTACACTGTTGAGAAACAGAGCTACAGATAACTTTACAGAAACCAGAAAGGCTTGCATATCACTCTAGTTTCAAGAGTAAAGAAGTCTGCTTTTCTGTATAGCATGTTAGATTCTCATTTCTATTTTAGTGACATAACCAATGCATCAGTAGAGTTTTATTTTTTTGTTAATTTAGATTCCTATTTGATCTGTGTGACATATTCTAGTAGCAGTCCATCTTTTTTAGAGATCGTCAAGTTTGTGAAGCTCTTGGTTAAGCTGTGGTGTACAATGTAAGAAATCCAAGTAGGCAAAGGACACGCATGGCATAAAAAACACACAATTTATTTAGTAAAAAACATGTAAGTGCTTTCGCATAGTACTCCTAGGCTTCATCAGGCATACAATTCTACCACAAGCCTAAACATTTTAAACACTGTTAAACCAATCACTGCTAGCAACCTTTTACCTCCAATTAAATAATTAATGGAAATGAAGTGATTTAAAGTAACCTAACACTTTAGCAAAATAAGTAAATTTTTAGTATGTTCCAACCACAACTTATATAACAGATTTCAGATATAATAAATAAAACCTATATTGCAGATATTTAAACAGTATAATATGCATCACACATACTATTTCCTAATAATTTACACACCCCTTTAACCTTTGGTCCCAAGTCTTGTGCCATCCAAACAGGATAATCTGTTTGTTTTCAAGGTACTGCAGATTCTTTCCTTATCAGTATTCTTGGCTGAAGGTTATTTTCACTGATTAAAAGTGGTTACTGAAACTGTATTCAAACTGTGAAGGCCTGCTTTAATATGGCTGCATTTATAGAATTATGCAAAGAGAATGCTGTATTTTTGTCTAACAAAATACATTTAAATGAAATGTGATCTTACACTGTAGACCAAAGACCTGAGCCCTAATGTGAACTATCCATCCATGCCTATGAGTTGGCATCCAACTCCTATAACAACTATGTGACCAGCTGCCTCTGCCTAAGGAGTTTATTATGCAAGCAGGAAATGGAAATAGATTGTCAGGCCTTTTTCATATCACTCCTGTGCCGTAAGCATACCTGGAAGGATTTAGAGTTGCAAGTCCCCCTTGCAGATGTGTTTGGGAGTAGGATCAAACCAAAATAGCAGAAGAAAACTCTTGTAAACACAGGGAGGACATGCAGACTGCATAGAAGGCATGCTAGCAAAGAATCCAAGCTGAGAACCTCTTTTTGTAAGGTAGTAATACTGGAAGAAGGACAGTATTCCAGAGTTTACTTAGGATTTTGATTGAGGAGTACTGCAAGTTGCAGAAAATATCCTGTTTTGCTTTAGTCACTGCATCTTTACATCCATTCACTACTTGTCTGCACTGATGCTTGTCTGCTGCAGATGCTCTTGCAACTTTCCATTGCATATTTCATTGCACTGACAAGTGTTTGTGTCATGGTGCCCTTTACTTCTATGTGGATAAATTAGGCGTTATCCCTTTAATAGGTGCTATGCAAAGTATGGCTTGGAAAATTGAGTTAAATCCATTAGTAACTCCATCTGGGTTATGTCACAGCAATGAAAGTATGCTTCTGGTTATTTTAAATTTGTGAACTAAAGTTGATATAGTCTCATTTATAGTTCCACATTTGATAATATCCTAGGATTTTACCTACAATCCAGGTGATTTTGCTGTCTTTCTTGCTGCTTTTGTAAGTTTTGGTTGTTTGATTTATAAACTGTCTTTACATGCAAAGGCAGATATGAGTGTTATTAGTAGATGTTTGTTTCAGTGACCTATGATTTCTCTCCCTGGTTTCTGCGGTTACGTTGTCTGTATTCCATGCAAGTGTGTCCTCAGCCATTTTGCAGGATATTCTGGTGGAATGTGAACACTGCTCTGGCTCATTTGTTTTATTTGTTTGTTGACTGGATAAACTCATTACACAAAAGTGCTTCTTTTCAATGGGAGTGACTCAGGCATATTGTCTGGTTGTTACATGATCAGTCAGACAGCAGGCAAATGAAGACTGAAAGAATCAAACCAGGGGCTACGGGATAAAGCTAATTAGCTGTCTTAATCTACTGTACTAACTTTCTGGCACAGTTTTCATAGTTAATTATTTCTTCAATCCTATGGTGATGATGATAGTAATAGTTCCACATTTTTCTTTGCTGCAGCTTGCATATAGTTGACTTAGCTATTTTGCCAGAATAGCAACCCCTTCCATTCAGTTGCATCCAAAGAATGCAAGTTTACTGTTACTAATGCCTTCAGCCATGTTCTAGAGAGTTGCAGTTCTTCTGAATTATATAGAGCCATCATGGTTTTCAGTTGTGGCATTTTGTTATTGATGCTTCTCATATTCATATGTGCTATTTTTTCATATTTTGTTACATTTGTCTGCTGATCATCAGCTCTTTCTCAGCCACTGGCTCCCCATCACTGGGGTGAAGGTCAACTGCCAGGATCCCCCATTATGGTGTCCATCAGGGGTGGGTCATGTTTTCTAGTTTTCTCCTGACATCCCCATGCAAACTTGACTTAGTGCTAGGAAATGGGATGTGCAAAGGGCTGACTGCATGGGTAGATACCCTTACTTCCTCAAGGGACATTTCCCCTCTATGCAGCCCAGCACCCAGCTCTGGAGTATGGGAGGCTGTCCTTGGAGTCAAACAGGGAAATCACACCTACCCAGTGTGATCCCATGTGTGTGCAATCTTCTGTAATCCCCCCCCCCCCCCCAGTGAGAGGCAAGGAGGCAAAAGGGCTCCCTGTCTGGCTCCTCCAGTGCTGGTGGCTGCTAATAGAACACCAATCACCTTCTGGGCTGCAGGCAGGACTCAGCCCCTCTCTGTCAGATTTGTTTGATATGCTATTATATTCTGAAATCAGTATATAGTAATTAACAAACGGTTCTAGAATGAGTGCATAGAAAGGTGCATATGCATAGTGGCATTTGATTGGTACAGCTTTAGTGAGATGTCAAAGGGATACATTTTCTGTAGCTACCAATAGGTGATAGTGTTCCTTTATGGAAGGCAGGCAGATAACTGAATTATACATCAAATATTAGGGAAGCAGTTAGAGCAAGGAGTGGTATTTGCATGCAAAGGAATAGAGATGGGCTAGGTTATGCCAATCTAGCCTCTTAGTGGGAATAAGTCAGAGAGGAGGGTGGATTGTCAATGCTCAGGTGAATAAAATATCACCTATTTTAACCATTTATGTGATGAGGTAAATGAAATCTACAGGTCAACAATCTGCCTTTTACAGCTCCCTATACAACCTCAGCAGCATTTTCTGTAAAATAATTATGTTATAGTTGCAGAATTTCCAAGCCTTATCTTAACAGTCTTAATGCATTTGTAAAAGAGTAGATATGACTCACTTTAAAAATAGCAGCTCTATAAACTATATGCAGCATAAGCCTTTATCTGTATGTGTAGGAAAATTGTTTAACAACCTGAAATTATTGGTGTCAATTGCCTAGTAATTGCTTATGTGCTACATATAACAGTCATAAGTTTTAGAAATGCAACATTTATCAGGTAGCACTAACAGTACAAACTGATAGGGACAATCTAGCCTGTAAACCAGTATGTTATTAAAATGCTCAGTCTGCTCTTCGCAGATTCAAATGCTTCATCGGTTCTCTGAAGTGATGTGGTGCCATGATGATGGCAGACTGTTTAGTCACTGAATGGCCTTGCTCTCGGTGATCACCATAGCAGCTAACAATCTGTTGACCATTGCTGTGACAACAGATGGGATGACTGGATACTGCTGTCTTGATGGGGGCAGACGTATTACTGTCAGCCACATTCTCAAGCACTGAATGTACTGATGTTTCTACTGGAAAGGTCAGGATCCTACGCAGCAGTCTAGAAGTACCAGTAGGAGCAAGGCTGTTTGAGAAGCCTTGGAATGGGATGCATTGTTCTGCATATTCTAGGTCAAGGTGGGTTATGTGTTATTTATAACAACTACTGTCAGCTCATGCACTGCCAGCTGAGACCCCGGATGGTCCACAGATTGATGTGGAAACTGTTTGCCCACTGATTTTCTTTATAAGGGAGCTCTCTTTTTATTACATCACAACTTCTGTGCTGCTTATTCTTAAGGTAGTCATAGGTCATAATCAGCCTCAAAGTCCAAAAATGACATTAAAGACTCTGTATTTACCATGTTAGAAACTCAAACTTTTCTAGTAGAATTTCACTCGCAAATTGACAGAGGGAACTGTGGGAGACTCCAATATAGCCAATGATCTGCAATAAAGCAAAACAGAAACTGTATCACGTTAAGTAAATACAATTACATTTGGAGAGATATAATACTGACATCTATATATAGAACTAAATGAAAGGCAGAAGGCAGACCTTATGTTATAAGACAGATTGTTAAACAAGCTTATGAATGAAGTACACTATAATTTTGTTTGCCATGCTGAACTTTAAACTACTCTTTTCTCTCGCTCTCTCTTATTCTGTTATATATTTTAGGGAAACTGCATGATTACAAAACACTGCAAGGCACTAAACGAAAGAAAAGCAGGAAAAGGGATAACAATCTGTAGCTGGTATGGTCAGAGTAGTACAATTCTGTTTGTTTTTGGGAAAATTTCTGTCAAACCTGCCAAGCTAAACTACATAACAGAGACATGAATGGACAGCTAGGAGTGTTAAAACACATACAGGAGCACTCACAGCTTTCTCAGTGCCTGCAGCATTACAGACGGATAACAGAAAGCACCAATATCTGTATTTTGTGTTATAGTACCTTTGTTCAGCATGTATAATAAAAACAGTCAGAAAGCCAGTTTTGTAGACTTCAAACTCAGGTTTATTTACAGGGATATGTTAAAAGATGCTTTTCTTCAGCTTGGGGAATACACTTATTTCAGGAAATAAACAATCTAAGCTGTGAGTGCAGATTCTTTCATAGTTCAGATTTCTGACTCAGTTTCATATTATTCCTTCTTTTTCAAACAAACAGTTCAGTATAGAAACCATTTAAAATGTCGGGACCCACTACAGCGAGTCCTGAAACATGGACACTAAATGGCCGGAAAAAAGGACTTGCATATACTAAGTCCGAGATAGCCATTTCTCAGAATATTCCCCTTTCTGCATGGTACAGAAATCCTGGAGTTAGTATGGAGAAGTTCGAGGAGGTATGGGTGGGGGGTTCATAAAAGACGGTTAAAGGAAAAGACTAATCTTTGAGATTCACTCTTTTCCTGGGTGTTCTGTGTTTTTTTTTTTTATTTTGGTTTGTCATCACTCAGCATATTGAATGCTGACATTTCAGTACGGAGCTGTTCAGTATATACAGAGAGAAACCAGAGTTCACTGAAGTGCAGATAGCTTTAGCAGAAGTTTTCACATAGACACATATTTTCCTTATGTTGCAGAACAGTTTCACAAACAGCTGGCAACTCACCCTCCAATACAGGGTATATAAATACTTTCCAGTTTCTTTCCAGCCCCTGGAGACTCCTCTTAACTCTCCATCCTTCAGGAGTCTGCCATTTTAGCAGAAGTTCCCCTTTGTACACCGAATGCCATGTTGCAACTATCCCTACCTGCTTGTCTTGGCCGAAAGAAGTAGACTCCACAGCCATCACTATGCCACCATGTATATTTCTGTGTGTGCATGTATGCACTTTTGTGTGTTTGTGTGAGAGTGTGTGTGAGTGTTTGTGTACATGTGTCTTTAAGTGTGTGTATGTATGCTCGTGTGTGTGTGTGTGTGAGCATGTCCATGTGATCAGAGAGACAGAGGGAGGGAGAGGGAGGAAAGAAGCATGAGTGTGTGTGTGTGTGTGTGTGTGTGTGTGTGTGTGTGTGTGTGTGTGTGTGTGTGTGTGTGTGTGTGTGTGTGTGTGTGTGTGTGTGTGTGTGTGTGTGTGTGTGTGTGTGTGTGTGTGTGTGTGTGTGTGTGTGTGTGTGCGCACACCATGTGTGTATGAGTGCGAGAGTGTGTTTCAGTGTGCATAGGCGTAGCCTTCCTGTACCACCTTACTAATGTGTGCTAACCCTTACCTTATCTCTGCCCTTAACTGTAACATTAAACCTTATTTTGGAAAAGCCCTTTCCATAACTTTAGCAATGCACAGAACAACTCAGAAACACACTACATACAAATCCACAAACACACAACACTAAATCTATCCCCTTATCTAGTCCTTATTATAACTCTAAGCTGCAAACAGTCACACACACATTACTAACCCCTAATGCTGAAACAAAACTTTTGGTATATCCCAAAGTTTCATCATTAACAACAGAAACTCAGACTTACCTGCTATAATACAGCTTAATACATTTGATAGCTACAGCACTTGGTTAATAGTGCAATTGATAACGTGTCCATTCAACAACTTTTCCACAAACAGAAAACTATCACAAAGAGAGACCTTCAACAAAATATAGGAGGACTCTCAGCTGAGACACCCTGTGTGGAGTCTGCATGTTCTATCCGTGTCCAGATGGGTTTTCTGTTGGTTCTCCTGTTACTCCCACATTCCAAAGACATGCAGTAGGTAGACTGGACACATTAAACTGGCCATAGGTGTGAGTGTGCATTCATGCATGTGTGTGTGGTATGGAAGAGCAGCCATGGCAGGGCTAGCCACCTGGTCATGTGAACACTGGACTTAGATTATTGTTAATGTGATACCCCAACCCAATGTGCAAAAATGGGAATGTATGCATGTATGAGTGTTCTAATAGTTGTCATACTGCCCAAGTGGAATGCCAGCACCCCTCATATATATTTTGTGTTGTTGCAGAGTAGTTGCACATTCTCTCCAGATAATACTTCACCAGTGATGCACTTATGTCTGCGTAGCACGCTATGGTTCAGTGGACTGTCTTTTATGAATACTACTAGAGAGAAAGTTGTAGGAGAAGACAAGTTCTGTATTCCTCTGCTCTACAGCAGGAATCACTGCAGTTAAACTGTGGACACTGGTAGCGTATCACTTCAGATGTTGGTGTGCGGCAGTATAACAGTGGGAGGGTGGTGTGTACTGTCATGACATATCTCTCCCATCTTTCACATGGAGCTTCCAGTTCATGCTTACTGTGTGAACATTGATTCTGCTTAGTTAAATACTTCATAATAGTGAATATTATGCACTGATAACCGTATACAAAGATGTACACTCCCGTATGGGGATGATATGGTAATGAGGACTTCTAAGCTATGGTCTTAATATCTGCAATGTCATATCTGAACTTGATGGATATGCATTTCTGCTATGTATACTGTTGAGTCCTCATTGTAATTTTGTCTGATTTCATTCTTTCCTCTTTTACAAACCTTAAACTGTATATCGTTTTAACACCAATGAATATTATTGTTTAGAACTTGTTTAGAGTTTGGGTGGGGAGGTTGGCATAATGGTTAAGGTGTTTACCTTACAGATATAAGGTGCTGGGTTTGATTCTCACATGGGGTAATGGACTTGGCTTAAAATGGCTCACAAGGGCAGTTAGCCTAGTACTAACCTATGTAACCAATATATTATGATTTGTTGTACTGAAGACTGAGAGATACAGCATAACTATTCACTGTGTCATCTTATCTATACCACCATATATATATACCTCAGTTTTGTTACTGAGAGGTCACAAAATAGATGAAAAGCTATTTTAGACAGTGCAACATTTTGCCTTTGCCCTCTCATGACAACCAATGACACAGTTGCTTCTGATTATAAATGCATGATAGAAAAAGCCACTGTGCCTGGACCAAAATCATTCTTAAATACTAGCCAGTGTAAAATGGTTTAATAGCTGTATTTTTTAAGATACTATCAGCCTATGTTGGAGTCTCAACATAAGACTTTCTGATAAGCCTTACCCTGCAGCTAATTTACTCCTGCTTTTCAGTTCTCTTGGCCCTTTCCCATACTTAGCTCTGGTCACATCCATCCTAATTCTGGTCCTAATCCCCATCCAGCATGTCTCCTTAGCACCACTATTCATTACCACCCCTGATAGAGTCTTACAATGGCCCACATATCAAACACTTAAAGTGCTGCTGTAAAAACAGTAAGCTAGAGTTAATTAAACCTTGGGTCTTCTTACATAACACAGACAGACTTACAGTTTCAAAACTTTGTCATAAACCAGACAGTGTCTTGTCACTTCTACTTGAAAAAAATGTTTTGTCTAAGTGATGTCATGCTTCTTGTTAAAAAGTATTTTAAGGTCACCTTATTAAGCCCTGGCCTTACCCAGTTAGACACATATCCAGAGTTCCAGACTGGATAGTGATTCAGATCAAGCTGGATGATAAAACAAAACATTTACATCTCTAAACTTTTTCACTATTAAACCTTACATCTTTCCTACCCGATTCAAATTACTACATCACATCATAACTCATACCACATGTCACTGCTACAAAATGCAACAACATGACTATTATAACCTTCTGCCAATACTTACAGCATTTATATTAACACTACTTACACATAGCACATCCTAACCTTGTCACATAGACATCCAGTTTCAATATCACCTACCCACTCTTGGTTAAAACCCCACATCAAAGACACAGAACCCCTCCCACCAGGCTGTAGCATACTAAAAAATGATAGACTCAATAAGAAAGCTGGAGATGTAGCCTTAATCTCTCCCCATAGTTATATAGTCATACCATTCTCCAAACCTATTCCTACTTTTGGTAATGCTGAAATACTCATAGCTATAGTGAAATTAAACAATACTAAACAGCTTTGTATTATAACAATATATACTATAGTGAAATTAAACAATATTAAACAGCTTTGTATTATAACAGTATATATTCCCCCAGGACAAAACATCCCTATTCTTGAAGACTTTCTCTCATGGGTATCCAAAAACATTTCCAACGAAACAGTAATCATGGGTGATGTCAATATCAACTGGCTAAACCTATCTACTGACTCACCAGCAAATATTATTCAACTTCATGGCTTTACACAACTGGTTGCCTCCCCTACTAGACTCCAAAATAAAAACAACTTAACCTCAGCTTTAGATTGGACTCTTGTCTCAGATCCTCTCAAGTACTCAAACACTAACACACTTCCCAAAACTTTAAGTGACCATCTACTAGCCTATACTTAGAGAACCACCACCCAAAAGCCCAAAACTCATATCTACAAAATATCTAGAAACCTAACAAAGTTCAATCAAAACCAGTTTAATAATATATTAAAATCACTAAATTGATCTCCATTAAAAACTCTACCACTAGATGAAGCTATTACCTACTTCAATAAGACATTCCTTGATACCCTCAACTTTCTGGCCCCTCTTAGAACAAAAATAACTAAATCTACTCATGTACCTTGACTAACCAAAACAACAAAACAAACAATACAAATTTGAGACCAAGCTTGGAAAACTTGGCTTAAAAATAAAAATGAAACCAATCTGTACAATTATAGACACCTACATAATAAAGCTAAAAAATTAGTGAATGCAGATAAAAAAAAATACTTTTCACAGCAGTTAGCCAACCATAAAAACAACTCAAAAACTTTCTGGAAAACCATCACTTCATTCTTGAACCCTGGGTCCATAAAAACCCCTCCCCAAATCCAGACAAGTCTGCTACTGAAATAGCCAACATGTTTAATGCCCACTTCATCAACAGTATAGCAACATTAGTCTTAGACTTTAACTCTACTACTAATTCCAACAATCTCACAACCCCCCACAAAGAACTAATACAGTAAATAACATCTCATTTACCCAGCACCAAGATCCTATAATTCCACATTTCTCTTTACAACCTGTTGCTACTTCATCAATCCATAAACTCCTTCTTAAGCTTAAGCCTTGCTCATCCTCCTGTGACGATCTGCCATCAGAATACTTACAACTTGCCGCTGACTCTATCGCATACCCAGTTAGCATACTTATAAATCAATCCATTTTGTAATTATATGTCCCTACTCTGTGGAAAATAAATCTATCATAACCCCTCTACACAAAGGAGGTAAATCAAATGAGGTTACAAACTACAGACCCATCTCTATCCTTTCTCCTCTATCCAAACTACTAGAAAGATGCATACATACACAACTGCTAAACCACCTTACCCATAACAACCTCCTCATGCCCACCCAACATGGTTTTAGGCCTGGGCACAGTACAACTACAGCTCTCATCTTTTTCACAGATATAGTCAACAAAACTAGGGACTCAGACTTACACACATCTGTATTACTACTAGATCTGTCAAAGGCGTTTGACACATTCTCACATAACAAACTACTTCAGAGACTATCAGAAACAAAATGTACATCATCCACAAACAATGGTTTAGCAGCTACTTGTCCAGTAGACAGCAATGCGTAAAGTGGTAGGATTGTCTATCTCAATACCAAACTAACAAAACCAGTGTCCCACATTCTAGGACCTCTTCTCTTTAACATATTCATAAACAAATAAATATAAGCAACCACACTATTCCAGGTATAGTAGCAGATACAAGCACAGGCACTTGAAGATAAAATCCACTTTATTCGATAAGAACACAATAGTTGAGCGCTTTCATCTACACACTGGTAGACTTCATCAGAACAACTACAAATTTAATTCCTTGGGTTAATATAGACCCAAGCAGGCACTTTAAAGCACTTTAAAACATTTTTTTAATGTCTTTTCAAATTTTTTTTATGACTTTAAATATTTTTAATGAGTACATATTTTTTCAGTTACATGTGATTAATGCTTGTTAACATAATTTGGCTAATGGATTGGCTGCTTGGGTCTATATTAACCCAAGGAATTAAATGTGTAGTTGTTCTGATGAAGTCTACCAGTGTGTAGATGAAAGCGCTCAACTATTGTGTTCTTATCGAATAAAGTGGATTTTATCTTCAAGTGCCTGTGCTTGTATCTGCTACTATACCTGGAATAGTGTGGTTGCTTATATTTATTTATTCTGTTGACTATTCTGGTACACTTTTACTTATCAGTTTATTGTGTAGCATGGATTCACTAGACGAGTTACCGTCTTTATTCTCGCCCAGGAGGGACGAGATGCACAAGCTTCAATCTGAAATGGCAATCGTAAAAGGTGAATTAACTAGGCTGATTGAGCTTTTCAGCCAAGTAGAACCACGAAGTACGGCTGGATGCGTGATGACATCATCGCGCGCCCAACGGAAGGAAGGGAAGGATGTGAGCTTGATGGCGGCAGTCCCAGTTGTAAACGAGAAGGTTAACATCGGTAGACGAGCCTCTTATGGATCCGTTTCTAGCCATTTGGACATTAATGAACAAATTGGTAAACACACAGAAAATGGATCGGAGGTCGTTTTTGAGGATTTGGGCGCCAAACCTAAACGAATGGTTCCCAAGAAAACCTACGCTATGAGTATGAACATTGGCAATACAGGTACTGTACCGTTACGGAAAGACTGTAACTCACACCAACATAATATTGAATGGAATTTAAACAACTTTTTAATTCAAAATGTAGATTTTTGTGCTAATTTTAACCAAGTACATAATCCTAACAGGCGGAATGCTAGTAATGGTGAAATTGGAACTTTAAAGGAATCTATTACACTGTTTGGTAATAAATTGAAAGTTTTAAAAAGTGTACAAATGGACAATGTGTACTTAAAACAATGTATTGATGCAAAGATTGTTCCTATGGGACTTAGGTTTTTTAAGTACCCACTAGGTATTGAGATGAACGATGGGAATATATTGGAATGTACAAATATGTTTGATAACTTTGGATTCAGCTTTATGAAATTCATAATTTCTTGCAATGATAAAAAAATCTGCTGTTTGTTATCTGAAGTAGAGGAATTAAATAGTAATATTATTAATGACTTGTATGAAGAATATGAAATGTTACACAATAGTCAATTTTCTTGGGTGGAGAAGGTTATAGACAAACAGTATGAAAGAAAATGTAGAAAGATGCATAGAGACAGACTACAATATGAAAATAAGGAGGCATACAAGTGGGTTAATCATAAAAAAGATAAAAAAGATAATGTTTACAAAAGCAGAAATCAGTTTAAAGCACATAGGGACTACAATTTTGAGGCAAACGTAAACTATGTGAATAGCAGAAAGGATGAAGGAGATTTTTTAGAAGAAAGAGAAACACGGAAAGTTACAGAAGTGAGGCAGGGCAAGAATCATTACAATTGGAGAGAGGACCAAGGAAGAAACCAGCAAAGAAACAAATGGGAATGGATCGGAGAAAAGATACAACATATTAAAACACAACGAAGTTCATTATAGTTTAGGGGAATACAATATTTTTAATTATACACACCTAGACATCAAAGAAGAACATTTCCAGATGTTCACTAAAGGAATGAAATTTGTCCCCAATAAGACAATTAATATTGTAGAACATGTGATAGACTTCAAGAAATATATACGCAAAATAAACCTTAGTGTACTGTTAGAAGGTAAGCAGAACAAGGTGAGGGGTGAATTCAGTAAGAGAAGCACTTACACTGCACCCTTGAACAATACTTTAGCTACATTCGAAAAGTTAGTAATAGATGAAATGTATGAATATGCAAATAAGTGTAAAAATAATAAAATGAAGTATAATTTAAGTTACACTGAGCATAATTTACTTAAGGAATTAAAAATGAATTGTAATATATGCATTATGAAACCCGACAAAGGAGGGGGTGTTGTGTTATATGATGGGACAGAATATATCAACAAAATTAATTGTATATTATTAAATTCTGGCAACTATGAAATTTCATCCATAAACGAAGTAAATATAGGTTATCGTAAAATTGACTTGTTTTTGGAAGAACTGTTGTTAGATGAAAGAATTGATGCTGACATGTATAATTATTTAAAAATTGAGTTTCCTGTTATTAGTACTATAGTAGGGATACCCAAAGTACACAAAAATGTGAATGATCCCCCATTTCGTCCGATCATATCTGGCAACAGATCTAAAACTTTTCTTTTTAGATCTGTAATAGATAAATGGTTAAAGCCTTCATATAAAAACACCAGACACTTGTTAAAAGACTCATGGGACTTTCTAGGGAGATTAACTCCTAACTTGTACACCACAAGTATAAATTTGGTTACCATAGAAGTGGTAGACCTTTTTACCAGCATCCCCTTGGATGAGGGGATGAGGAGATTCAGTAATAGCATTGACAAGTATAGTACTTTAGATTGGGACAAGAGGTTACTAGTGATGGAATTCATTGATATTGTGTTAACACACAATTATGTGTATTTTGAAGGTGAATACTACAGACAGAGTAAAGGTGTAGCTATGGGAGCAGCTTGCGCTCCCATATTTGCTAACCTATTCCTATTAGATTGGGAGAATGAATATATTTTACAAACTGAATGGAAAGGTTACATTAACCTATACACGAGGTTTTTGGATGATGTATTTATAATTTGGAATGGGGGAGAGATTAAACTCAATGAATTTATGAATTATTTAAACACTAGAAGTGACTTCTTGAAATTCACGCACAACATGGACTCTAATTCTATATCATATCTTGATACTTGTATTAGTATCGGACATGATGGATTCAAGTCTAAAATATTCAGAAAAAACATCTTCAGCAACTCATATTTACAATATACTAGCTGCCATCCCCATTCACAAAAAGGAAGTATAATAAAGGGACAATTTATTAGAGCAGCCAGAATGACATCTGATTTTGATGACTTGTTAGTTGAATTGGACTTTATAGGAGAGATGTTTAGAGCTAGGGGTTATCCAGTCAATATGATTACTGAATTAAAAGATTACGTAGTCAGTAATAGAGACACCCGGTATAAACCTATTTTGGGGTCAGTTGTGCAAGATACATTAAAAGGGGCAGGGAGTCACAGTAAGAGTAGTGTCAACAGTTATTCTCGAGCATGTATCCTACAGTTTTCACCTTATATACAAGATATAAAGGAAATAGTAGAAAGGAACTGGAATGTGTTGAGAATAGATAACAATATGTACAACATTATAGGAACAAGACCTTCATTCATATACAGAAATGGATTTAATTTGAAAAATGAGTTTGAGCACAAAATAACGGATGGCAAGAGGAAGGATATGCAGATGGGCACACAAAAATGTGGTACATGTAACCAGTGTACATATATTATAAATACTAAGAAGCTATTATTAGAGGATACCAACACTACTGAAGTAATATTTCAAAGAGGTAATTGTAGAACATCCCACATAGTATACCTAGCTAAATGTACGAAATGTGCCTGTTTCTATGTAGGCAAAACTGATAGATGCCTTTGAAACAGGATATATGACCACTATTACTGTATTAAAAGGAGAGAGGAAAAAAATGCTTTATGGAAACACTTAAAAGGAAATGAAAAGTGTGACAGGTTTCTTTTTGGCATTTTGGAGATTATACATCCTAATCCTAGAGGGGGTTGTGTTAAGAAAAAACTAGGTGAAAGGGAAGTGAAGTGGCAGATAAAATTGAATGCCTCCATGTATCCTGGTTTAAATGAGAACATTTCTATTAAACCCATCTTGGATCATAACATACATTAATACACGAGTATAAGGCATCATAGTGAATTACTATAGTTTAAGTCCTACATTGTATTTTATTTTATAATGAGGAAGCATCATAGACTTTTTCAATAAGTTCATTATAGTTTTAACAACTGAGTTACAATTGATGAGCTAACATTTAAGGAAAGTATTAATTTTATATACTAAGCTTAGATTACACCTAGAAAGGTTACCAATGTATTTACTTATTCGTCAGTTTAAAGCACAGGGCACTTTAAAGCACTTTAAAACATTTTTTAATGTCTTTTCAAATTTTTTTTTTATGACTTAAAATATTTTTAATGAGTACATATTTTTTCAATTACATGTGATTAATGCTTGTTAACATAATTTGGCTAATGGATTGGCTGCTTGGGTCTATATTAACCCAAGGAATTAAATGTGTAGTTGTTCTGATGAAGTCTACCAGTGTGTAGATGAAAGCGCTCAACTATTGTGTTCTTATCGAATAAAGTGGATTTTATCTTCAAGTGCCTGTGCTTGTATCTGCTACTATACTTGGAATAGTGTGGTTGCTTATATTTATTTATTCTGTTGACTATTCTGGTACACTTTTACTTATATTCATAAACAACTTACACATGGCCTCCCATCACAGCACATTAATCCAATATGCTGATGATTCAACAATCAAATCTTCCTCTAGCAGCATGTCTGACCTGCTGCAAAAAACACAGACTACATTCACCACAGTAGAATCATGGCTAACCAATGCACAATTATTACTAAACCCAAATAAAACTAAGCTTTTACTTTTCACAAGCAAAAATAACACATGATTTCAAAATTCCAGTATAAGAAAACTGAAATTGAAATAGTAACTAGTGCTAAACTTTTAGGTATCACCATAGACAACAACCTCACATTTGATCAACATATAGTTAATGCCATAAAAAAAAAACTCATTTCAAACTAGGAACATTATATAGGCATAAGAACTACATGAAACCAGATACCAAAAAAGTACTTGGTAATACCTACCTAATCCCCTCTTTATTCTATGGTGCTCCCATTTTTACAAATCTACACACCTCTCACAAAACCAAACTTTAGTCCTGTTATTATAAAATTGCTAAATTTGTCACGAGCTTACCATATTGCACTCACCACTGTTACGCACTAAAGAAACTCAACTGGCTAGAATTCCCCCACTACCTAGATTATTTGCAATTCTCAATTGTACAAAAACTAATTTATCATCCTGACAACTGTCCATCCCTAAAATGTACCATACAAGCTTATATTCCCACCAGAAACCTTCAATCTGCTAATAGACAACTCATTTATAAACCCAATAAAAGAGCATGTGAGAGTCTCTACTCCTATGCCATAGCTAGAATTTGGAGTACTGAAAACTGCAAAAAATTCAAACTTACACTACAAAAAACACCTTTACAATTCCTGGACCTGCCCATGCCTAACAACTAGTTCCTAACTTCCCCCTTCTTATGGGTTTCTCTTTCTTCCCTCTACTCTCCTCCATACTTCCTGTAACACTTTACCATACCAACTCCATTTCTTTACTCATCCCTCCAAACCCTCAGCCTATAGTACAGCACTCCTCAAATAGACACCAACCCCATCACTCAAAGGAACAATAACAAAAACCCCTCTTTTACTTCTTCTATGTCACATAACTCAATAAACTAATAACCTATATAGCAACTCTTCCATCACTAATTCTATAACAATAATCCACTAATTATTTGATGTGCCATTTGAATCTACCATCAAATATATATATATATATATATATATATATATATATATATATATATATATATATATATATTCTTCTTGTATCTATGTTTGTAAAAATATCCTAATGTGCACAACTTACAAGTATGTATAAACATAGAATTTGTCTAATATTTGATATTACTGTTATTAACTGCTGTTGCTCTGTTATTTGCAAGTGTTGGAGCTTTTCTCCCCGGGCCTCCACTGAAAATGGGTTTCAAATTCTGACCCAGTTGGACTTTCCCAGTCACAAAATGTCAATAAATAAATAAATCTCTGCTGTCTATGGAACTTCCTCTTCCTTCTTGTACTTCTTAATCTCTTTCTAAATGCCTTAAGTGAATGGATCCTTAAACACAATTTTATACTGCTAGGTGACTTAAGTCTAAATTGACTGGGACCTCACCCCAGCCAATTCAAGTCTTCCTCAATCAGCCTTAGCCAACTAAAACAATGTTGCACTTGCTTAGGAAATAGTCCCAAAGTGGCTTATTTCTGGATATAATTTTTGCAAATCTATCAAACAGATGTAAATCTCTGAACATGTCACCAAATACACTCCATTACCATCATGCTATATTCTTTTAACATCCCTCCTGCAGTCAAGTCCTGAAAAAGATATACCATTCAGCATTCTTGCATGTATTAATTGGTTTTGTGACACCTGATCAAGTCACATTGCTGTTCATAGGGTCACAGAATAAAAGGAATTTTCCCTTACCCAACCCAGGATTTGGCTATACTAAGAGCAGTAATGCAACAAGCGCTGCTTACCATACCTCTCACCCTGTCAGTGTAAGAAATCTGGACAAAGCCAGAAATAATAGGAGGACAAAGGCTAAAAAATGGGGAAATAGGGACAAATTTTAAATATTGCTCCTATAAACTTAGAAAATTGCCAGAATAACAGGTTTTGCATTATTATGTTATGTTATGGATGAAAATTGCTAGAATAACAGGTTTTGCATTATTATGTTATATTATGGATGGCGCAGTGGTGCAGCGGTAGCATTGTTGCCTCACAGCAAGAGGTTCTCAGTTCAATTCTCAGCTGGGGTGCCTTCTGTGTGGAGTCTGCATGTCCTCCCTGCGTTCGTGTGGGTTTCCTCCGGGTGCTCCGGTTTCCTCCCACGTTACAAAGACATGCATCTGGAGCTTTTCTCCCTGGGCCTCTGCTGAAAATTGGCTTTGTTCCAAGTTGGACATTCCTGGTTAACAAATGTTAAATTAATTAATTAATTAAATGCATTTTCTGAGGGATAGAAAGCCTGAAACTCATTATTTAGTATTATTTATGACTTTAATCATCAATGATTTGCCAGAAAACCACAAATTTTATGTGGAACAGACCAAAAACATGAGGCAAAAATCTGGACATTCTGTGAAAATTTGGGCAGCTAATAGGTATGCTGCTTACTGCATGGAGTTGTGGGGAGTTTTGACATCCTCCCAAAAATGTTTCAAGCTTTTTTTGCAAAATCAGTTCTTTCAATTAAAACTGTATTGACCATTCAAATTAAACTCCAATAAATTGTCCACTGAATGATATCATCTATGCTCATTATTACTAAGAGATGCCTCCCAAGGTAAAGCAAGTGCTTTGCTATTTCCAAAGTCTACATTTTAGTGCTGCTTTATGGGGACTCTGTTGCAAGCCTCTGAGTAGATTAACAAAATATCCAAATTTCCTTAGTGTTGTACGAAAGTCTCAGACTATGAGAATCCTGGGCAGAGAGAGATAATGTCGGCTAGAATAACATGGCCATCTGGATGGTGAAGGTCAATCACTATTTTTTTAGAAAGTCATGTCTTCATGTAAAGATCACATTATATTATATTATAGCTACAAAAGGAGACTATTAAGCTAAGAAAGCTCAACACTCACTTCTAGCATCCTGGAGCTACCCATCCCTCTTATCTGTCTTCCCTTCTAAACAAGGAAGTTCCACTGTCATAGATGGGATAAAGGTTGGAGTATGGCCCAGGTGACCTAGAGTTCAATTAATGGCTTGTGCGCTAGCTTGAGCTGTCACAGAGGAGGAGAGGACGGATGAGACTTAGCTTTCTCACCTGTCTTTGTCGGAAAGGTGGTAATGAGTGCTTCTGGCACCCATGATACAGTCCTGATGAAGGCCAGGGATCACATGCAGGCACTTGCTTACAGGGAGACAGGGCCAATTGTGTCACATACAGATTCATGAACATGCACTACAAAGGTCACACTGAATGCCACCATTTTGGACAGTACTGAATCCTGCCCCAAGACATTTATGACAGCTCTTGCTGCTGGATTGCTTAACTCTTGCATTAAAAAATGAATGTACTGTAGGGTTCTCACCCTGGGGAACTAATTGGTCCATTGGGAGATCTGGAAGGATTGCTTTGATGGTCAATGAGGGGATTGGGCCAAAAAACAGAAAACAAAAACTGTTTCCCCTTCAAGCATCTTGTGCCATCACAAATGTGTTTTATTTATTTATTTTTGTTTTCTTTTACCACCCATTCTGTCCGCTCGTTCAAAGAGTTTACTGTTCTTTTCATATTTAGCGCCTTAATTCCAAATGAAAAGCAGTTCTTTTGATTTCATATCACAGAGTGCTAAAGCTCTGGGACCCAGATGACACATGACTGTCTAACAGTCTAGGAGCTGGACTAACCAGCTGAGGATGGTGGCAATGACTGTCCCATGATGAGTCACTAATCCTGGGGGGGGGAGTCAGCCTGATCCAGTACCATCCAGTAGAGGTAAGTATTATTGCATGCAGCAGAAGGTCCAAAATGTGGCCCACCAAAAAGTACATCAGTACAGCCATTACATTTTGGCTCATACATAGGCATGCGCATAAATCATTTTTGTGGCTTTTTGGGACTTCACAGATGTCAGCTTACCCTAGATCCTTGCTACTGTTATAAGTAACTACTGACACAAAAACAACTAAATGCATTCATTTAAGCAGCCATGATATCAGCTGCAGCTTCTTAAATGAATACTGTAACCTCACTTGGTGCCAGTTGCACTCCGTAAGAGCTTGTACCAGGTATAGCCACCCATACCTCTCAACCAGTCTGGAAAAATCCAGAAATAATCAGGGACACATTTAAAATATCAGTACTATTAACTTTAGTCATTGACACTACAAGAAAATGTCAATTAATATAAAGTTTTTGAAGTAAAATAAGTCTATAACTCTAATTACTGTCATTATTTATTAAGTATAATTCACCACCTTTTCTTCAAAGGTCACTGATTTTAGGAGGAATTATGAGAGGTGGAGTTAAAATGTGAGTCAAAAGCAGAGACACCCCTGAAAACCAGGGACAGTTGAGAGGTTTGCAGCTACCACTTTTGCCCCACCCTAGCTACAGTGCTGTCCTCATCTCACATTCACACTGCCATTCCCTTCAGTTGTTTAAAACAGACCTCATGAATCCATGGATACTTGTTAACTTCTTCACAGGATAATGGCAGTCAAGTTTCTTGAAGGCCAATAAGCCTTAACTGCATTACAAACATACGTACATATAATCAGCCCTGCCTCTTACCAGAACTTTCAGGAATATTACCTGTTTTATCTAAACTACTTTCCTCCCCACTTTCTCTGATTTCAGTATAACCTTTAATGTTTACACCAGTTGCTTGTTGTTTTTCATTACTTCAGATTTCTCTTCAGACACAATTAACTTCGTCAGCTTCACATTTTTCCTTTGTTCTTTCTTGTCTTTCCCTTCTTAATTTGCACATGTTTATAATAACAGATTGTTATTCCATCTTGTCTGGCATTTTACATTTAGAAGAATGAAACAAAGCCATTTTTATGTTTATGACAATGTTTACCCTATTTTACCCTAGTTTAAAGGCTCTATGCACACTTGCTTTTTTAGTGCACTCAAAGATGCTGTTGTGTCATTTTTGTTTTCAACTGTTACCTTCACAACTTTAAAAATATATTCTTTTCCTTGGAGGATTTTACGTGGATTTTTTGGTTCCCCACAGGTCACTATCATTTTCTCCGAGGACCTTTCCTCATCCACTGGGTCTAGCATACCTGACTAGCCTCCTCCAAACCAACTGTGATCCATGTTTGGGGCTAAGAGGAGATCAAGGCTTCCTAAGACTATTCATACTACTGTCAAGGAGTGTTTTTTTCTTAACCCCCCCCCCCTTGTGCATACCCATATTGTCTCAAGGAAGATGTGCAACAGACTACACTGGCATATTGCTTCTGCTTCTGTGTGTGACTTATCCTCAGCCCTATCTCCCCATGGACAACATTCCCATGTATCTCTGCCCTGCACTGGGGACCAACTAGGAAGGTGTGTCTGAGTGTGTCCCCCTTCAAGATGGGCTTGCTGTTTCTCTCTGACACAACCATCAAAAGCCTGAGTTGCTATCCAAGCTCAGATCACCTAGGCTGTACCCTCTATGTCACTGATGTAGGATGTTTTGGAAGAAGTTGTTCTAATACATACATACATATTGTCAATGTGTTGTCTGGGCACTCTTTTGTATATATCCATACACAGAGTACTGGTATTCAAAATCCTGGTTATTTTAGGGTTTCATATTTCTTTACCATTTAATAGTATTGCCATGAGCATTTCCAAAATGGGCACAGATTTATTGCTGTCTTCACATTTCTTAAAACAACAGCTGGAGTCACTGTTTGTAATGCGATTCATTTTCCAGCATGTCTAGAGTATCTATGACTTAAATTTTGTATTCTCATCTGTCTTGGTATTGCAATATCCATGGGCCATACTCAATAAAGCCTCCACTAAGTGTACACGATATGTATTCTAGAAAATTCTTATCACATTTTTGTGCTTTCTATTCACTCAGAAAGATTACACTAAGTGTAAATGTAATCCACACTTTGTGATAACCTTTATGATTCTCTGTCAATATTTAAAGCTGCAAGAATATCAGTAGGAAAACTAAAATTAGGAGGAAGAAAGTGTGAGTTGTCTGCTCACTCAGAACAGTGTATGTGTTATTGAATCCCGGGCATGTCTTTTTTCCGGAAATTAAATATGCATCCTGGTTAGATTAGTTGAAATTATTGCCATTGCTGTTACTTGTACCGATATCAACATTGCTCCTGTAGTCACTCAATGACCCACTTTCCTTTCTGATATAATAATTACTTTTTATGTATTTACCAGTCCTCCTACAATAACATGCAGTTTTAGCTGCATTCATTACCATGTTATTTTGTTTTATTTGGTAGTGGTGGAGGGGAATCCATGAATGCACTCATGAGGGCATGGTGCAGAAATAACAAAGGATAAAGAAAAGTTATGAATGGAAGATAGATGCAAATGTTTAATTAATTGAAAAGGGCAAACTGGATGTTCTAGTCACTTTCTTCTGATGCCATACTAATATAAAGTAAAGTTTTGCTTGAAGCTTATAGTTTTATTCTTCTGTTATCATCATTTTAGACATTAGAAAGCAAATAAAAATAAGAAAAATGAAAAAAATAAATATAATACATTGTCTTATTCTTTTTCATCTACTTGCTGCTTTTACATTCTTAAAATTCCTCCTGTATGAGCCCATTCGCAAAGACATGCGCACACAAACCTCACAGAGCAGTGTGTGTAACTTCAATAATATATTTGCCATATCTTCACTTATTCAAGAACTAGAGTCATTAGGAAAATGTAACACCCTTGTAAAGAATGTTTCTTGAATCATGCATTGCTTATTAGTTGTAAAATACAAGGATGCACTCTGGCTGGGATTCACAGAGATGTGCTGCTTGCCTAGGTAAGTCTTGTAGAGCTTTGTGGCAGTGTACAGCTATGCATGCACTCGGTACATATCTAAAGTAAGGCTGCTGGTGCTTCTTCATGCAGGTAGCTATGCTCAGTTCTGCACTGATGAGCAATGCAGATAATATGCAACCAGGCACATCTGTAAAGTGACATACTCAGAAGTCTATACTCACTGTATAGCTTTTCAGATCTCTGCTGAAGGTGTTGTTTTGGAAGCTTTTGCAGTTGCCCGCCCCCACTGTAGATTTGATCTGGGACACTCCCCCCGTCCCATCTCTTTACCTCATTCTATCTAATAGACTCCTTCTGATCTTGTTTTTAGTCATTTTTAATTTAATTGCATTTTTTAAACTGTTTAGTCTAACATTGCTACATACTCAAGTGTGCTAGCTTGCATTGCATTTGAATTGTTTTTACTGCTGTTTTAGCTACTTTTCTGTATAAAAAAAATATAAGCCTGTTTCCTACCTTTCCTGTAACTAGTGTAGTCCAGATTCAGATTTGCTGTATCCAGGACTGTATGTAAGCTTCTGAGCCCCCCCCCCCCCCACCAAGATTTCTGTGTTGGAGGGAAGCCTTCTAGCTTATCAGTGGGAGTGGTAAGCACTAGGTTACCTATCTACCACATAAGGAGTGGTTCTGGCCCAGAAATTGTAGTTATTGTCCGTTTGGGCAGATTTTCCATCTCTCACAACTTTCTGATTTAAAAGCCTACATTTACACTTGTTTCCCCCTTTCCTGTAACTAGTTTAGTCCAGATACAGATTCTTAGTTTTAGCATTTGAATTTGCTTATTCGTGATCAGCACTTGTTCAGAACTTGTTATAAGCACTAAATAAGCTACTAATTACTATAGCACTTAACCTTCCTCATTACCTAGAAGAAAACAGTTTTTGCACTTACTTCCCTCACTTGCTTAGAGAAAAACAGCTCTTGAACTTCACTTATCTTGAGGAAAATAGTTTTTTATTCAGGCATGTCCAAGGGTCAGATCCCAGTGTTCTCTCCTGTCTATCTGATGAATCTGGGCATCTTGCGGCAATGTAGAAATTGACTCATGTACACAGACAACCCTCTCCTCCTACCACCCAACACTACAACCTGTGAGAGATGCACTTATCTAGCCAAACTGGAGGTAAAGCTATCTCCAACCAAGACTGAACTTGACAGTCAAGAGGAGACGGTAAACACTTGCACCACACCACACTCATCACATAGTCTCACTAAATCTACACCACCAAAATCCACACATAGAAACACAAAAACATTCATGGAGGCTCTCAATAAAAATCTGCTCAAGCAACAGAGACCTCCAAAGCAGAAATGCAAGCAACCTACACCCCCCAACACAACCCAAATGACACATAGCCCGCAGACTCAGTGTGCCACTCAACCACAGCCAATAAGGCAAAACAATGTACCCAACACACTAGTCATAGGTGACTCTATAGTCAGGAACACTGATGTCCCACTCACTAGGCTAAACAAGGAGAAGGTTACTGTCAGCTGCCTGTCGGGTGCCAGGATCCACCACATAACCCACGCACTCAGGTCACTCCACAACAAGTACAAATATGACTCTGTCATTGTCCATGTTGGTGTGAACAACCTGAGACGTACCTCCCTGGACTACATGAAAAGAGACATGGAAGAGCTCTCCAATCTTGTAGCCAAGGCAGGTATGACCCTAGCCCTGAGTAGCATTCTGCCATCACCCAGAATGATACTGCAGTACAAGGACAAAATGATTAACTTCAACAATTGGCTAAGCTTCTGGTGTCATTCTAAAGGGATCCAGTATCTGTCTGTCTGGGATGACATGGTCGACAGACCACAATTCTTTGCCAGAGATGGCCTGCACCTGTCACCCCTGGGATTCCGGATACTGGCTAAGGTTCTTGCCACCCCTATAGTGCCTTTTTTAGGCAAGGTTCAAATGACAAATTCACCACCGTAACAGGAACAGGCAAGCAAAAACTGAGGGTGATGCTACTCAATGCTAGAAGTCTAAATCTCAAAATGCACTCACTCGAGGCACGCCGTAAAATGGAGAACATCAATATCTGTACAGTGATTGAGACCTGATTCAAGGCTCCAGAGAACACCCCTGCACTACCAGGCTATAACTCATACCACACTTTTCAACCATGTAACCTGGACTGGAACACCAAAGGCGGAGGTGTGTCCATATTCATTAAGGATATCCACACCTCTAGGCTAGTTGCTCAGCATAATGCATCCAAGGTTATCCAAGTGCAACTAACTCTGGGCAAAACTGCAATCCAAATTGTAGCTTGCTACAGATTCACCGCCATGCCCCAGGATTCCCACTCCTCTTTTCTTGATGTACTGGAAAATATTAGGGTTCAACCAAACATCCTAATAATGGGCAATTTCAACTACCCCACCATTAACTGGGAAAACTACTCATGCACCAACTCCTTCGCTCGGCGCTTTCTGGAATTCATAAACTCCAATGCCCTGGATCAACTTATCCACACTCCCATCAGGGGCAACAATATCCTAGATCTAGTCATTACCAACATGAGTGACCAGTGTTCCACACCTGAAGACAACGCCTCATTGGTCCGATCCGACCATAAACTAATCACCCTAGATATCCACATCCTGCCCCCACCACCCATTAAGGAAACCATGGTAAAAAACTTCTGCAAAGCCAACTTCATGCTTCTTAAGACAGAAGTGGTGAACTTCATGACACCCATGCAGATGGACAATACAGTTAAGACTACTGAATCCTATACAATTGCACTTTATAAGCACTTACATGAGTGCATGGATTGTGCTATCCCACACAGAAACAAGACGCTATCCTCCAAAAAAAGGAAGCCAATCTGGTGGTCCCCTGCCATAAACAAACTGTACAACAGAAGGAAGAAACTGTTGCAAAAGAGAGTAAAATCCCATGAGTGGAGGAGCTCCCTGGTCAGCCTCAGTAAGAAGCTGCAATCCCTGATAAAATCCTTCAAAGCTAGTTACGAAAACAAAATTGCCACTGATTCTAAAGACAACCACAAAGCATTCAATAGCTATGTCAAGAATCTCAATGGCAACACTCAGATCTGCTCTGAATTATAGCACAATGGCACTAAATATACAGACCCAACTGATATTGCCAACATCCTGGCAGATAGGTTCAGTGCTAACTTTAGCTCCCTCTCACCCTCTAAAGGGCCCATTTCTATAATGGAAGAATGCAAAGTTCCTGTAATCACGGCTGCACAGGTAAAAAACACACTCTCCAAAGCCAAGAACACAGCATCCATGGGACCAGAAAACATCCCAGGCTGCATTCTACACGAACTACAGAACAAACTGGCACCCCACCTAAGTACCATGTTCAATCATAGCCTCACCTCAGGCTTTGTGCCCACTGAATTGCACACAGAGACGGTTATCCCACTCCACAAGGGGGGAGCCACCACGGACCCCGGGAACTACCGTCCCATTAGCCTGACGAGCCTGGTCTGCAAGGCCATGGAACATATCATCATGGAACTTATAAACAAAGACATTGGTAATCTCCAAACTCTGGACCCCACCCAGTTTGGGTTTGTAAAAGGCAGATCATGTCTCCTAAACCTGCAGTCACCAAAGCCATAGACAAGGGTAAGGTGGTTCACACAGCCTATCTAGATCTTGCCAAGGCTTTCAACACCATCCTCCACTCTGGAATTATAGATAAACTCACTAAACTAGGTATAAATCCCTATGTCACAAGATGGGTTACCAACTGGATCACTGACAGAACCCACACTGTGAAAGTAGCAGACTCCAAATCCGACTTCAGACCAGTGACAAGTGGAGTACCACAGGGTTCAGTCCTGGGTCCTCTCTTGTTTGGTATCTACTTCTCTGAAGTACAGGCTAACACAGAAGGTCTTTGGCTAATGAAGTTTGAAGATGACTGCAAACTAGGAGCCATAATCAAAACTCCTAACGATGTGGACATCCTACAAAAGGGCCTCACTGAGACAGATGCCTGGTTTCAAATCCATGGCCTCAAGCTCAATGCCAAAAAGTGTATTGTCATCCCCTTTGGTAAAAACTCTGTACCCATGAACTACAACATAGGCGGTAGTATACTTAACACCGAAAGTGTGATAAGAGACCTTGGGACACAGGTGGAGACTAGTCTCTCCTTTGATAATCACATCGCCACAGTAGTCAGGAAATCCTTCTATGTGGCACACCTCATCACAAAAGGTTTCTCATCCAGTAAAAAAGAGGTCATTGTTCCCCTCTACTCATCACTCATTAGACCCATTATAGAGTACAACACCCCTTTTGGTATGTACCTTACAAGACATCACAAACAACTGGAAAAGCCGCAGAAATACCTCACAAAGAGGATTACCAGCCTCAAACAGATGCCCTACGCAGACCGTCTCAAAAAACTCCAGCTTTACTCCGTCGCATATCGCCTACTCAGAGGTGATCTCTGCTTAACATACAAAGCTATGTCAAACTCAGAGCTGTTGGACATGCTCCACTTAAAGAAATCCCAATCCCTCCGAGCTACACACTCTAGGGACCTAAACCTTGCCACCACAATAAACAGAACATGCCAGAGGAATAGATTCCTGTCCCAGAGACTTCCCATTCTCTGGAATAAACTACCTATCTATATCAAACAAAGCTCCTCATTAGCACTCTTCAAGAAAAATCTTGATGACTGGATGAGAAATAGGAAATTCACCCTGGGGATCACTTCTGAGGCTCTGCTCGACAGTGGCACAGGAAAATAATTTTCTTGGGTGGCAAAAGCCAGGGTACCTTTTTGGCTGGGTTTGTATAGGCCCTAGGGCTGATAGCATAGTACCTACCTATGAACCTATGAACCTAAGTGAAACACACAATTGATATTGTTGCTGTGCACCAACTTGTATGAATCTTGTGAAAGCTGAAAGCTGAAAACATTATGTCACAAATCACTACATATCATACTAAAGCAATATACTTAGAGGCTGTGCTGCATGTGTTAGTGCATCTGTCAGCAGGACTTCACAAAGTGACACATAATGATTTACAGCTATACAGGAACTACAACTGAAGAGTTCTATGGTGTCTACATGGGTCTATATTATATAGTCAAAGCTTTAGGTAATCAAATACCTAAAGCTCGACACCTAAACAGTGAAAGCTGTAAACATTAATTGGTCACTTCTGGGAATTCGTTTGTAGGGAAAGAATTTGCTTGGCTGGAGGAAAAAAAAATTTCAAACCCTAATTGAGTGGGGGGCTGTGGCCCCACACCCCCCCTAACTAAATATACCAACTCCAAGATCACTCTACAGTAGAGAAAAGGGCAGATTACCGATAACAGCTAAGAAAATTCTTTCCTTACTAAAGAATTTGTGGAAGTGGCTATTCAACGTTTACTGCTTTCACTGTTTAGGTGTCGATTTTTAGGTATTCAATTACCTAAAGTTTCGATCACCTTATATAGACCCGTTTATATACACTTAAAAAAGGTGAGGAAAGAGGTGTACAAAAAATCAGTGTCTCTAACTTAGAATAGTTAGAGAACAGTATTTCTTCAGTAAGAGACAGCTAAGCTATTTCTTTAGCTGTAGATCAGGTTTGTCTTTAAATATTGTGTCTGTAAAAACTTATTTTTACATTTACTCTCTGCAGTGACTTAACCTCTGCATACCTAAAATGTATCAACACTGTCTTTATTGTTTAAGTAAAGTTTTATTTATTCACTTGTAAGATATTGTGACTGTTATTTTATTATTTATTTATGCATTATTGTTATTTACTATCTGAGAAGAGAGTTATTATTACTTAGCACTATAGATTGGCTTCTAACTCAAGTTAGATAGATAAATTGAGCATACTACTAGTGAAATATTCACTTTATAATCTTCATTTGGTTAAATCAATAGTGGCAGGAAACTGGTGTGCATGGTCTCTGACCATATCTAGGAAGATGGCAGTACTACCATGCCAGGAAGAAAGATGTGTGGGATTTAGGAATTCTTCCAGCCTTCAAAAGGAATTTTGTGTGTGTGTGTGTGTGTGTGTGTGTGTGTGTGTGTGTGTGTGTGTGTGTGTGTGTGTGTGTGTGTGTGTGTGTGAGTGTATGTGTGTGTGTGTGAAAGATCTAAAAGATTAAATATCTTAAACATTTAAATGTTGTTACTGTTGGAATCCATATTCCTTGGTGGCACCACAATACCTGTTATCACCTCTGTAATATTCTGTACTTCTCGTGGAAATATGGTTTCCACTATTGAAAGTTCAGTATTTTTTGTTGCCCCTGTATTTTGAGCTGATTTTGCTGAAATGCCATCCCACTGCCAAATGTTCAGTCACTGGGGCTGATTCAGTAACTCACAAGCTAATGTTTGCATACAATGTATTTTTAGGATGACACCCCCCTGAGCAACAAAAAGATTAATGTGAAGGGACAGCTATGTCATCCTTTCTAGTAGAAAAAAAAACATATTGGAGAAGACAGCCAATTCAGAAAACCATTCATTCAGTATTCAGTCAACTTGATCCACAATCACCAGTGACCAACAGGGATGAAAACTTCATTTTCTCTCAGTTGTTAGTCCCTAAGTTTATCTGTGGTGGTCTTATCCTGACTCCTTATAACACCTGAATATTCATCTTTATGACTACCTGGCCTGTTCTCTACAGTGAGTTCATTCTGTTACGTGAGATCCTTATCCCTATTTAGGGATTTGACATTCTTGTAGTATAAACTTGCTTCACCTACTTATATTTTCATTTATTTCTATTTATTAACTAGCTAAATGAACTTCCAGAACATTGTCAGTCACGATCCAACCCAAAAGACATAATATTATAGAAGCAACATTAGATGAGGCTTAAAAAGCAATATAATCAGTGTTCATAACATGACAAACACATACACAGACACATCAGAATTCTTCTTTACAGGAATAATACAGAATGTTGTTTGTTACATCTTCTGGGTTCACAGTCTAGTTGCAGTGCTGTGTCTTACCTGCTTCTAACTTTGTATGCCATAGCAGGGAGTAATGGGATAAATCATTTGTGGTTTATACAAGTGTGCAGTCTTTTAGTGTATTGTGGCTCATAGATAGCATTTACTATTCAGTTAACTAGTTTTGACTGGCAGATCTATCAGTACTCTGATGGCTTAGCTTATTCTCTGATTCTGTTTCAGGTAGATTACTTATATTTATCAACCTTTGTTAAAGGCATAACCAACCATGCATACTCCCTCTATGACTTAAGCATGAGTTTGCAGACTGCTGAAGTGGAGGCACACAGAATCAAACATCAAACTGAGCTACAACTTAGCAATACAGCAGATGTACTCTAGAATGAAGCTAAGCTGGAAGAACTGCACAGCATGTGAGTTGTGTAATTATATTAAGACTGTTTGTGTGCGTATGTGTTTGTGTGTGCCTGTATGTGTGTGTATTTGCATGTGTATATGTGTTTTTATATTTATACCTCAAACCAGACTACTTAGACCTGAGAAAAAAAACTGAAAAATGAGAGAGAGTATGTGTATGTGTGTGTGTGTGTGTGTGTGTGTGTGTGTGTATGTTCACATACAAGCTATGTAGATTTCAAATTTATACATTAAATTAGATAACTTAAACCTATTAGATTTTTTTTTTTAAAAACTGAAAAGTGAGAGAGAGAGATGAAGAAAGTGTATGTGTGTGTATGTATCTGTTTATATTTTATGTGCATGTACGTGTGTATGTTTTTGTGTGCATGAGTTGTGTAGATTTGGAATTCATACATTAAACCCAATAAATGACACTTATTAAAAGGTGAAAATTGAGGGAGAGGGAAATGTAGAGACTGTGTGTGTGTGTGTGTGTGTGTGTGTGTGTGTGTGTGTGTGTGTGTGTGTGTGTGTGTGTGTGTGTGTGTGTGTGTGTGTGTGTGTGTGTGTGTGTGTGTGTGTGAGCTGTATAGATTTAGAATTTATACATACAACCACATAACGTATACCTATTAAAACTTAAAAGTGAGAGAGAGAGACAGTGTGTGTGTATGTGTATGAGTTGTATAGATTTGTAAATCACACATTTAACCTGATAACTTACACTTATTTACGACTTAATGCAAAAACTGAGAGAGCTGGAGAGTGTGTATGTGGGTGTGTGTGCATGTTTGTTTGTCTGTGATGAGGCTAAATTGTAAATGAAAGAAAGGGTAGTACTGGCAGCAGATTATAGGATCAGACTGCTTTCTGTGTCTGCTAAAGTGCTTATTCACAGAAGGGATTATTGATCTCTTCACTCAACTACAAGAATGGGTTGCAGTGGTGGTGAGAGAGGTACTGAACAGAGCCTGGAGCAGTCACTAAAACAGGATGAGGAGGAAAACATGAGATAGAAAGTTAAACGCGCTGAAAAAAGTCAATGAGATAAGCTTAATGTGTAAGGAAATCTTAGTAATTTGTCTGTTCCCTCATTGTTTCTTTTGATGCATTATGCTGAGTAGCAGTTCTAAATTATGTATGTTTAAGATTTTCATAATAAAATAATAAGGTATCAAAGAATCCCTCTAAACCCTAATATCTCTGTTTGACCTTGTAGCATTCTAGCTTAATGTGACAGTAGAACTCTAAGAACAGTACATCGGCTTAGTTTTCACTAACCATTTGAAATGCCTGGATTCACTCTACCAGGTCCCAAAATATGGAGACTAAACGGCCAAAATATACTAAGTCTGAGATGCCATTTCTGAGAATATTCCCTTTTCTCTGAGTTATGATGATCTCAGAGTTGGTGTCTATAAGTCCAGGGGTAGAGGTGTTGGGGGCTTGACCCCATGAAAAAAAAATGTTTAAAGAAGAAGAGTAATTTCCAAGATTCGCTCTTCTCCAGGTTTTCATTTTTTTTTATTTGATGGCACTCAGCATTTCGAGTGCCGGCATTTCAATAGGGAGCTTGACTGTGCAATCATTCTACAAGTAGTTTATATCGGCAAACTTTAGTTTACATCACTCCATACCTGGTACATTTAAAAAATAGATGCCAGCTGCCTTGTGTGTTTCATTCTTTGTCTATTTCATTCTGGCTCTCATTTGCATGTTTTGTTAGGTGAGGCTTTCAATTTTCAACTGTGAATTGTACTTTTTGTGAGTATTGTGTATTAATTACATTTGGTAAGGATTATCACTTTAAAGCAGCAGAAACGGATGTCCTTAATTTCCTGTTTCAGAGGAAGCACAAACGAAGACCATATGTCCTAGGTCTATAGATTCCAACCTACTACAAATCTTTGGGGGGGGGGGTTTCGACTATGATCCCCACCATCACTGATCTCAGAATCCTGTGCATCCCATAGCTTTTGGGGTGTACCAATAGCATGTGCTTTCTTTGAGAGGACCATCTCGCAAGCTCTCTTCAGTAAGGAAAAAATATCTCTTGGCTGTAAGACTATATAGCTGCCCTACATTTGGAGAGTACAGTGTATATTGCTAATGCTATCATCATCCTATGTTTGGCAGGGTTTTTTAGTAATAACCATAACCGCCTGACATTATGTGTAATGAGCCATGAATAGAGGTGCAGTGGCATTATGGGTAATGAGCCATAAGTGGAGGTGCAGTGGCATTATGAAAGAGAAACATCTGCCCTTGCAGTGACTCACTCCTCTTTAGCAAATCACAGCTCCCGTCATCACTAGAACTTGCAATCTAGGTGTATCTCCTACACCTTCCCCTCCAGGAGAAGTGAGCTAGCATAGCAATGCCATTCCTCTCTTTCCATTTGTTGGCTTCTCCAGCACTCAGGTGAATATTACAACTCTATCACTCAGTTACATTCAGGGCTTCAGTCCTCCGCAGCAAGGATCCAACCAAGTCTTTGGTTTTGTTTCTCTTTACAGATGTTGACAGTCAAAACTGGGCCCCTCCTCGTGTTTCTGTTTTTGTTTGCTCTTTAATAAATATGTAGCAAGATCAGAAGCATCTGCTTCAACTTGTTCACTGGGATATTTCTGGGTGAGGTCCTCCACCTCCGCATATTTAATTACCTTGAGCTCTGAAATGTTTGTATTTATTATCAGCTCTATAATTAAACATGGCTGATAGCACATTTTCTGTAATTATTAAAAAGCAAATGCACTACTGACTAGTTAAAGTCTGAAGTATTACAATTGTGTCTCCTTGGACTCTGTCTTATTCGCCTCTAGCCTATTTGTTAACCTTCTACGCAGACACCAAATGTTTTGACCTGTGCTTGTTACGTGAAATTTCTCAAAATACATTTTTAGTCATGCTAATAGTTTGTTGATTAGTAATAAAGAAACAGAAGATGGATAGTCAGTTGATATTTTAACTATGTGTTAAAATGAATTGGAAGGGAGCCATCGATGCATGCCAGCTGTTAGCCTTGCATCCTAGAATTATTTGGAACTGAAAATGCATTACTAACTCGTAGCCTATTATTTTTAGCATTTAACCATTTTGGATTGTTTATATACATTTTTGTTTACAGCCTCAGCTTAATTTTTAACTAGAACTATCCCAAAAGTACATTGCAGTGGAGATATTTTTCTTATATGACTGTTTTAACAATGTTTTGCACTAGCCCAGCAAGTTATGCTATTTAAAATTCTGTCTCAAAGTGAGTGAGGTACATTATCATGCATTGTAAAGTATCTTGAACTTTGGCTTGATGTGTGATACCACAGAATTACAGGTTAAGTTTGCACAGAGCCTATATTCACTGTAGATAAAAGTGTGCATTTTCTAAAATTAAAGGTGAAAGCATATTTTCATATTCTCAGTGTCAGTCAAAAAGCTGTATTATCACTGGCTCTAAATGCCTTTGCTTGGCAAAGCAATGTAATAACTATGACAACCTCAGTGATGGGGTAGGAAGGAGTAGGAGGTGACAGCAGAAAAGAATAATTTAAACATTTTGCAGTCTCTTTTTACCGGAGATATGGAAAACTGACTCCGTTTTGTGAATCTTTCAGATTATCAGCTGCAGACAGAATGCTGGAATAGTTGAAACATACTGCAATAGTATAACTTACTAGCTCTACTGGCATTGTAAGAAAACAGGCTACAGCTATTTTTAGACATCCCAGTTTGTTAAAAAAATCAAAAATATACAGGCAGTGATAAATGAATTGCTTTGATGGTACACTGTTTTGATTTATTTTACACAGAAATGCTTTATTACCTGAGAAGTATGTGCTAACTAGTTCTCAGTTCCTGTAATGTGTCATATGGTGGTGCTGCTTGAGTTCATTTATGTTTAATGTAATGTGACAGGCTTTACACACTGGTATTTCCACTCCATTTTCACTTGGTCATATTGTTAAGTAAAATACCATATTAGCTGACTTCAAAAATCCACTTTCTGTTCATTTTTTCCCATATGTTACAGGCTATCCAGAAGCCTTGAATTGCAAACTTAAAATACTGAACTCCAACAATCCACACCTATATGTGTACATGCTTCTTCTAAACATGCAAACAATACATCAGTATGGTAACTTGGCATCAGATGAGCACAATTAGGCCCATCCAATTCCCCAGGTTTCCAAGTGTGCTGCATAACCTTCCAATCCTGCTTGTTTTTTTTCTCCACAGTGTCTTCATATTGCCATGGCTTTCTTCATGTGTGCCTTATGCATTCTTAAACTGCCCACAGCATGTGCTATCACAAACTACCAAGAATGGGTTTTATTTACCTACTGCCCTTTCCGTAAATTTAGCCGTTGTCATTATCCTTTAGGAATGCAGGAAAGGTAAAAAGCAAGAGATCACAAAGACCATAATATCATTAGCCATATACAGTTTTAAACAGACACACTTAAAAGTTATTTCCACCTTGCTCAAGCAGTTAATAGTGCTCACCTCCCAAATCATGCAGATTTATACATGATGACCTTGTTGTGAATTTGGGACTGTTCATCCAATCATTCAGACTTACCTTTAAAGTAACTAAACTAGTACTTTATTTGACCTGTAGTAACTTACTCAGCAGGATGGGAATATGTTGAATTAGGAGCTTATCCCTACACCGAGCATTGTTTGTTTGTTTTTGTTTAGATTTGTGTATTTGAAGAGCCACTGGTTTTGCAAATATATTGGAGGCCAAACAGGATTGTGTCTTTCATGCCTTGAAAAGTGAGACATGGATATAACCTTGGAGCAGGCAGTAGGCCTAATGTATATAAGGAGAGTCTTGGTAATCTCTTCAGATTGTTGAAGGATTTAAGGCCTTTAATTTTCTTAGTAATCCATCTCTGAGGCTTTTCCAGTTGAGCGAGATTTTTGGATTTATACATATAAAAGTGGATAGTGCATCTAATGATGGGCCTGATAAGGGACGAGTACAGCGGTAGGATGACTTCTGTAGAGTAGGAGTACATTTGTGTGTATGATGTTTTGCTAACACTTTAAGTATTACAATGTACTAATCTGGTCATATTTGCTTTTTGGCTTAGTCAATAACTAGAGAACAGAACACAGCAGGTGAGTAAAGAAAGGTAACTAGTATTGTAGCAAAGATATTTTTCTCTGAGACTTGTTCATAGCCAACATTTTAGATAGTTTTACAGTACCAGCAGGCTCTTGGTCCAATTCACAAAATAAAATAATATGACTGTCCAGTTTTGGTTATTTCCAGTCTGCTGAAGCCACAAGAGAACTTGCAAGGCAACACTTTCTGTCAGGTGATGGTGGTAGGGAGGTGCAATGTTACTTCCAACTGCAGCTGATTATTGTATTTGTTTGGTACCATGAACAATTAAAAAATGTTTTTATTTATTTTTACTTTGTTAAAAAGCAATGATCTTTTTACCAAAGGATGGCTAATCAGTGAAAGTAACTCAGATGCAACAGCAGAGGAAGTGAGTCAACGTGAGAAGAGAAGAAAGGAAGTAAAATGTATTCCACTATTAGTAGCTCACTATACGCCACACCCGTGCCTTACATTTAGAACAGCTGGTACAGTTTTGGTCTCAAGGAGTATGGTGGATGCATTTTCCCAGAGCTTAAGAAGTAAATACCTTCTCACTGATATCCAGTACCTAAATAAATCCTTTTACTGAGGTGAAATACCAAAGCAGTTGTTTCGCCACAAAAAGACAAGCATTTCAAGAAGTAGTATGGTACTAGCAGTGAACTCTCTCAGAAGGAACCAATTACTAGTCATTAGATATACTGCAAATGAAGCCAGATTGTATCATTACATAAAGACAGAACTAAGGAAAATCTAGGGAAAAGAAAGAATGGAAATAGACCAAAATAATGCCCTTTCTTTACACTGTGACTAAAAGTTGACAGTATAATCTTGGTAGGCATAGTTTTTTATATATTATCATACATGTCTTTGACAGTAGTATCGGTTTACAGCCTTGCATTTACTATTTATTTAGGAATTTACTATTAATGTGGGCACTACTACCTTGATTCTGGTGAGCTACATATATTCTGGCTTTATTTATTTATTTTATTTTTATTTTACATTTGTTGACTGGGTTTGTCTGGCTGAGCTACTGGCTCATTTTCAGCAGAGACCCGGGGAGAAAAGCTCCACGGTGAGATAAAATTATACAACAGATACAGAAACTTAAAAATACATTTCAGATTACATACACATAAAAAAGAAGTATACATTCAGGAGTACACAAAAAGTTTCAAAAACATATATACAATATTTGCAATGGGAGAGAAGTGATACAGAGAAACCAAAAAGAACTTTTGTGAAGCAAAACATTTTGAAAAGGAAATGCACATCTAGGATGGACTCAGTAAACCAGCATAGAATAAACTTAAGATATACGATCAGAGGTATATAGAAGGAGGTTGTGGTAATAAACACGGTATGAACTGGTGAGAGATAAAAGAGGAGAGACAGTAGCAGGTGACAAGGATAGTCTAAAAAATCAGCAGAATAACATGTGTTTATAGTAAATTACCATTAAGTAATATGGAGACAAATAGGAAAAAAATACTGGAGGAAACATGAGAGAAGGGAGGTTGGAATCAGAGAAAAGAACAGATAAAAGGAAGCTGTTAGCGGACAGTGCAGGTGGAAGAGTAGACACGGAAGATGGGGCGTGAAAGGAAGTATTGGGAGGGTGTAGGTAAGATGGGCAGAGGAGAGAGATGGCTGTTGGATACTAAGGAGAAAGAGGGTGAAGGAGGATGAGTGCAGGGGCAAGACCAATTTTTCTTTAGGTATTCACGAGTGGCAGTTTTGAATTGTTTAGGGTGGTTAAGTGACCTGATTTCAAGGGGTAGTTTGCTACAGGATGTGGCAGGGTTGTAATTATAGAGTATACAACCTGTTTTGGTCTTAAGTTTATAAATCTGTAGCAGGTCTTGGTCGGAGCTGCAAAGTGGTCTAACAGGAGCGTATTTGGATATAATTGAAATAAGGCTAGGACAGAAGAAGGGCAAATATAGGATGGAGTGGATAAGTTGTAGATGATGAAGTTTGAGGAGGTCGGGAAATTCTAACCAGTCTAGTTGCTTAAGAGATATGCAGTGGTGAGACTTATAGGTTTTATTTGCAGAAAATCTAGCCACCTTATTATAGGTAGTTTCTAGTTTGGTGAGGAGTGTGGAGTTCAGATTTGTGAATAATTGACAGCTGTATAATAGATTAGGAAGAAGAAATACATGAGAGAGAGTTATTTGGACCTGTTGGTTTAAGAATTTCTTGTTGCGGTAAAGGTGTCCTTTATTTATTACTACAGGTTGATTAAATGGGGGGACAAATAAACAGAGAGGACAAAAAAGGGAATATATGGTACTCCAACAAGGGTGAATTCAGTGAGTGGTGCCTTTTCTCTGATTTGTTTTAGATGCAGTTTGTTGAAATTGCACACACACATACAACACAAACTGGTGGTGAGCAGCTGTGTTTTTTTTTTTTTTTACTTTTATGCACTATAGTGTGACCATGGATATATATAGATATATATATATATATATATATATATATATATATATATATATATATATATATATATATATATATATATATAAATTAGGAAAGACAGTAATACTGTCTTACATGATGTGAAAGGTGCCTGGTTCTAATTTCATCTTTACCGCATGTCTTTGCATTTTTGTAATCTTTTCAATATTTATAAATGCTAAAATTCTTTTAAAATCATCAACAGTGCTTATCTATCTATCTATCTGTCTATCTATCTATCTATCTATCTATCTATCTATCTATCTATCTATCTATCTATCTTATCTGGGCTAATAAAAGCTTATTTTCAACTGCATTCTGAGGAGTAAAGATGCATAGTAAAACATACAAAGTGTGCAACAAATTATGTAAAAGGATTTTAATGGAAAAGCAAACAAAATTGTTAAAATGGAATACATGATGGGAGCCCCACCCTGCATCCCCAGAAATGATGTGTACCCAATCTGAGATCCCTATATCACAGAGAAAAGGAAATATTCTGATATATGGCATCTTGGACTTAGTATATGTAAGTCTGATCTTTCTGCTATTCAGTCTCCATGTTTTGAGACTTGGTCTAGCGGGTTTCAACATTTCAAATGGGTACCATAAATCAGAGTAAAATAGCGATTAAAGGGGAGAGGGGCAATAATTAAACTTTAACCTATTATATGGACATACATTTTGGAAGCATTTTAAATATTTTTAATTATCTTCTCTCAATTTTTTTCAGTTCGCTTGTTATACTGCTAGTGTTCGAGTTCTAAGCACTCAATGACCAATATCTCAAAGCCAGCGACTCAAGTGCCTTGTAGCTCATATAGGCTGTTGCTGGCACTCAAACGTGAATATGAATTTGCGAAAGCAGCTGCTGTACCTTACCAGAACACAATATTCGACTTCAGTGAGGTAAGTGCAGCAGCCATAGACAAGGAATGGGAGTGGGTTGGAGGGTAGATTAGGGCAGCTATTGGGAAGGGAATTTAGATTTAGGAAGTGGGATGAGGAGTTTTAGGGTTGGGAGGAGTTTAGGGTTTGTTATCAGCAGTGGAGTTTTAGTTTTAGGGAGTAGGAAGAGGGTTTAGGTTTAGGGAGTAATCAGGATTTTAGGTCCAGGGATGGGGAGAGGAATTTTAGGGCTAGGAAGCAAGGGCATGGGTCAGGAACGGGGTGAGTTTTAGAGTTGGAGTTTTGGTTCTGATAGTACTATATATGTTGGGAGTGCTGAGTAGTTAAGTGAAATCGAGCTAGTAGGACTCAGAGCACTTGCAAGCAAGCAAGCATGTTTTGAGCTACTAGCTCATGAGCACTTGTACATGCCATGAGCAAAGCTTTTCAACTCTCTTAACTCATCTTTATATGAGGAAATGTATGTTTATGCAAATAACATATTAGACTTTAACAAAGTAGGTACCTTTGGGTGTTTGGGTAACAATATTGGCAGCTCTTAACTTTGTGCATTTTATGCTGTTGCAAGTTTAGTTCACTCTTCAGTCATTGACTGATGTGATGATGATGATGATGACATATGAACAGTGCATAAAGGAAAACTTGTTATTGATGGACATCAACATTGATATACACATTTTCCAATGTTTTTATACTTGTGGTTATTGTTATAGATCATATTTTGATTATACATTTTATTCTGTTAAAGTAATTTATAATATTCTTATTTATTGCTTTTTATTCATTTTTCATTCATCTTTTATTCATTGTTTCAAGTAGTCATTCAAAATAACTATTTTGCATATGCATAAGCCATTTACAGGAAGTGAAGTTTATGAATAAATCATGTGATCTAAGCTTTCTTTATTTATTGACCAGGAAGTTCAGGGGTTTAGTTTTTCTGATAAAGTCTCATGATAACAGTGACAAAAGTGCTAATAAATTTGCACCGTATCCTGCAGCATTCATAACGTGGTTATATTTTGTTTCATGTATGTAATTGATGTGTGGATGAAGAAAAAAGTTTACTAATTTCTCTGAAATTCGATGTAATGTAATGTAATGCTGCTATTAGTTTGCAGGGCAGTCTGAATGCTAATCATTTATAATAAATTTCACTGCAGACTGGAAGTCTGACAAAGAAATAGAGTTGTCACCTTTCCAAATGTCCACAGTAGGACTCTTTTTTGGAAATGTGAACAAACCATACCACAAGTAAAGTAAAGGACTGGACTTCATTTTTATGCCAATCAAAAGCTCACTCTTACAGAATTTGAATTGTTTTTGTTTTTGTTTTCAGTTGCTTAGTATAACATTTAGGCATTTCATATACAGAATAATTGTTTTATGCGGTTATTAAAGGAAACTTGGGAAACATTTCTTGTCCTAGAATCTCAGAACATTTGCCATTTTTCATGTTTTTCTGTAGGACACAAATGCCCATATAAGTACTTGCCTGCATAAAGAGGGACAAGGTAACCCTGCAAAGAAATTAGGCAAAAAAGAAAAAAAAGGACAGCTATTCATAACATGTACAGAATGCATTATATTAACTTGCGGGTATTAAGAAGTACACCAATAATAACTTACTGAACAATTATACAGCCTTTGACACCTTGTACTTCCTTCTAGTTTTTTTTTCTTTGCTTGTTTGTTTTTGCATTCTTAACACGATTAGAAAAGGGCTTGAAATTCTCTTTACCTTGGCAATGAAATCGTCCTTGCATGAGCACAGTGATCTTTCACTCATTTAGTTTTGATTGTGGCTCTTTTGTTCTTTAACATTCAAATTCATTTATTTATTTGTTAGCCAGTTAATTCAGTTGGTCCACTGTGTACTCTCTTCATTCAAAACTGAGGCTATAAGCACAAGGCTAAACAAAGTAAATTAAATCGTATGTGGTTACCTTTAGAGAAGTCAGTATTAATGGTTGACTCTTTCTTAGGATCTAACGTATGAGCTTGAGTACCATTTGTTCAAATCTCATGTACTGCCTGCTACTTGCCTGATAAAACATTTGCATGTGGTCCAAGCAGATGGCACAAAACATAATTTAGAATGGGGGGTTGCAGGTTCACTGGTTCGTAGGTACTTACTGAGCTATTGATCTGTAAAATTCTTTAGAGACCTAGCCCTGCATTCCCATGTAATTTTAGCCCCTGTAATTTAACTATGAATAAAGCAGAGCCAGGTAGAACAGTTATATGTTACCCCTATCCATAAGGGACAAAGGTGCTTAACCAGGGGTGAATTTGCAGTTTTCCATCCATTTATCCAGATTACATTTGAAATGAGTAAGGGAAGTACTTTGCTTTATGTGGAAAGGAAAAGGATTCCAAAGAAGTGTTTTTGCTGTGATATATATATATATATATATATATATATATATATATATATATATATATATCTTTCAACATGCTGTATTTATGTTGTAAAAGAGATTAAGATCTCTAAAGCATGTAAGCACGTGTTTATAATACCACTGGACTTGCAGATGGGTAGTATATCTGAGAGGATAGGGTCTGTTGAGAATCTGCATGCCAGACAGAGATTGCCCATCAGAATCCTGTGTGATGCTCAGAAGAGGGCCAACACTTTCAGATGGGTAATGTTGTTTTTATGATATAGGCCCTTGATTTTCTTGGTGAGAAATCATTGTGGTCATTAAAGTTGTGTTAAGTGTTTGGACGGGTACATGCAGAAGGGAACATTGTGCTCAGTGATCAGCATAACACGTGCCGAATACAGTGGAATGATCAGATTGCTGAACCTAGATCCCATGCCCTTATTAATAAAGGCTGTGCAATGCAAAAGGAGTATTTTTGCAATAGTGGATACATGGTGACTGAAAGACATTTTTTGTCCACATAGGTTTCCGGGTCCATAACTACTGGATTTCTTTTCAGGGATGTGTTGTTGATGTGGTAGTTGCAAGAGATATCATGGTTGCCAAAGAAGGTACCATTCCCCAGACAATCTCTCAATATACTACCTCTGAGGTAACACTAATACTGAAACTATGTTTAGAGATTTGGGATCAGTATTTGAATTTTCTTGAACTTGAATAAGTACATAAATGTTCAGCTGTGAATGAGCAGAATGCGAGCAGCTGTTATACGATCACATGAAGTAGAACCTCTTCCTTAATGTTTGAGTATTCTTTGTTTTCTACTCTAGACCTTTTTTAACTCTGCAGTCCCAGTATGTTGGTTTGCTTTTAATTTTCTCATATACATACTCATTCTTAATGTGAATTATTTAACAATATAGTCATAAAATATATAATAAAACAAATTCAGACTGTCTGTTACATCTTTATTGTAAAAGGACTGTTTCCATTTTATTTTTGATAGAACTGTACTGGTAAGTAATTACCATCACCAGGCTCCCAGAATTCTGAGCTATTTTTAATTTTTTTTAAGTTAACTTTGATTCAGAACATAGTGGTATTATGACCCAAATTCAGTGCACCACAGATAAACTCAGGTGTAATGCATTGGTTTACCGTATATTTTAGTGTTTGCTCAAGAATATTAGTTCCTCTAGAAGTGATTTTAAAAGCCTGATCTAGGTTATTACCTCAGACTAAAGCTAATTGTGTGCATTAATATTATTGTTATTACAATCATATACCTCTCAGTTTACATACTGCTACAACCCACTTGTAATAATGGATCTAGAAATAGAAAGAGATATAGGCCTTTGGTAGTAATCAATACTACAGAATGTCAGAAATACCAGTAATGAAAAACACTACAATATCACCAGCCATCAAATTAGAGAAAACTGAAATACTGACAGCAATAAATTACTATGAAGGTGATGATTTCTTCGAGCACAAAGACTTGACTAATGTATGTCTTTGTATCAAAAGAAAAGCAGGTGTCTAATGTTATTCCAAGTAGTTAAAACAGTGACAGCTAGTGAAGGTAGCTCAGATCAGCTCCTGCTACATTCCTAGCTATAACAGTGATCCACGCTTAAAAGGATTATACTGACTTTTTGATAAATGCTGCTTTCAAGAGCTGTACTGTGGAAAGGTAAAAAGGATCGTGAGCTGAGAGTGAAATGAGAGTAGTTGGAGACATATAGTGAGGCAAAGGTGAAAAAAGAGAGAGAGAGAGAGAGAGAGAGAATATGGCATTCTTATGAGTTAGTGCATGTCTGTAAAACACTGGAATACTCCAGCATATGTCAGACACTAAAGTATTAGGAGAGGGGAAGGAAAGCAATACAGGCAAGATTACAATTGGTTGAGCTCAGTTATCAATACTTTGGTCAGCTAGACATAATCAGAAGGCTTTTATTCAGTCAAGCTGCAACTAAATTAGCCATATTCAAATGCTACAAATATTTCAAAATTACAAAAAAACGAGAGCTCATGTACTCGGAGCAATGCCTACTGAAGTTATATAATGCCTTATAGAAACATGAGGAGCTTCATCCTGAAGTCTTAAAAAGTCAGTGGTGTCCATTACTTATGTGAGAAACTTATCCCAGGTAGCAGACCCAGATAAAGCATGCTCGCTAGCAAGCAGCTACTTGTAAGGGGTCATGAGGTTAGCTGTTCCATAGTGATGGAATAAACCTTAGCACTAGACTCCCCTATACTGTAGAGGACAAGGCTCTCTATTCGACCTTACTAGCCAATCAGTAAAACAGTTCACTGTACTAGGCATGTCCAAAGGGCAGTTTCAGGTGAACTCTCCGGTCCAACTGGTGAATCTGGGCATTTTGAGGCAATGTTACAACTGCCTCATGTACACAGACAACCCTCTCCTCCTACCACCAAACACTAATACATGCAAGAGATGCAATTATACAGCCAAACTGGAGGCTAAGCTCTCTCAACCCAAGACTGGACCAGACAGTCAAGAGGAGAAGGGAATTACTTGTATCACACCACCAGTCTCACATAGACTTATGAAACCAGCACCGGCGCAAAAAGCACACATAAATACATGAAACATACTTGGAGGCTCTAAATAAAAATCTGCAAAAGCAACAGAGACCTCCAAAGCAGACACCCAAGCAACCTCCACCCCCCAACACAAACCATGAAACACATACTTCACAAAACCAGTGTACCACACAATCACAGCCTTTAAGGCAAAATAATATACCCAACACACTAATAACAGGTGACTCTATAGTCAGACACACTGATGTCCCACTCATTAGGCTGAACAAGAAGAAGGTTACTGTTAGCTGCCTGTTGGGTGCCAGGATCTGCCACATAACACAAGCACTCAGGTCACTCCAGAACAAGTACAAATAAGACTCTGTCATTGTCCATGTTGGTGTAAATGACCTGAGCCATACCTCCCTGGACTACATGAAAAGAAACATGGAAGAGCACTCTGATCACATAGCCCAGGCTGGTATGACCCTGACCTTGAGTAGCATCCTGCCATCGCCAAGAATGATACCACGGTATAAAGAAAAAATTATCAATTTCAACAATTGGCTAAGCTTCTGGTGTCATTCAAAGGGGATCCAGTGTCTGTCAGACTGGGATTACATGCTCGACAACCCACATTGCTTCGCTAGAGATGGCTTGCACCTGTCACCCTTAGGCTTTCGAATACTGACCAAGACTCTTGCCACCTCCATAGTACTTTTTTAGGCAAGGCTCAAAAGACAAACCCACCGCCATAAATAGCACAAGTAACAAAAACTGAGGGTAATGCTAATCAATGCCAGAAGTCTAAACCTCAAAATACACACATTCGAGGCACTCCTCAGTATGGAGAAAATCGATATATGTGCAGTAACACAAACCTGGTTTAAGGCTCCAGAGAGCACCCCAGCACTACCAGGCTACAACCCATACACTTTGGCCACAAAACGCGGACCGATATACAAAAGGCGGGGGCATATCCATATTCATCAAGGATACCCACACCTCCAGGTTAGTGGCACAGCACGATGCTTCAGAGATCATCCACATGCTACTAACAACGGGCAAAACTGCAATTCAAATTGTAGCTTGCTACAGATCATCCACCATGTCCCAGGACCCCCATTCCACATATCTGGAAACACTGGGAAACATAAAGGTCCTTCCAAGCACACTGATATTGGGTGATTTCAATTACCCAAACATTAACTGGGAGAACTACTCAAGTACTAACTCCCTTGCGCAACATTTCCTAGAATTTATAAACTCAAATGCCCTGGATCAACTGGTCAACACCCCCACCAGAGGTGACAACATATTGGACCTGGTCATCACCAACATGGGCGACTGGTGTTCCACACCGGAGGTAAACCCCTCACTGGTTAGATCTGACCATAAACTAATCACTCTGGATATCCACATTCCGCCCCCACCCCCGGTCAAAGAAACCACCGTGAAAAACTTTTCAAAAGCTAACTTCACGTTACTTAAGAACGAGGTGGAAAGTTTCAAAGCCCCCATGCTAAAGGATAACACTGCTCAAGCTGCAAAATCCTTTACTAATGCACTCTACAGGCACCTACAAGAATGCATGGATCATGCTATCCCAAGCAAATTCAAGACTCACTCCGCCAAGAAAAGGAAACCAGTCTGGTGGACCCCTGCCATAAACAAGCTATACAACAAAAGGAGGAAACTAGTACAGAAATGAGTAAAATCCCAAGAAGGGAAGACATCCCTGATCAGTATCAGCAAGAAACTACAATCCCTCATAAAATCATCCAAGGCTAGCTTCAAAAAAAAAATTGCCAAGGACTCCAATGATAACCACAAGGCATTCTTTAGCTATGTCAAGAATCTAAGTGACAATTCTCAGATTTGCTCGGAGTTAGTGCAGAATGGCACAAAATACACTGAACCGACCAATATCGCCAGCATCCTGGCAGACAGGTTCAGTGCAAACTCCACCCCCCTCTCACTCCCAAAAGAGCCCATAACCATACCAGAAGAATGTAGTGCCCCTGAAATCACAGACACTCAGGTGAAAACAGCCCTCTCCAAAGCCAAACACACAGCATCAATGGGACCGGATGGTGTCCCAGGCTGTGTCCTACATGAGATCAAAGATGAGCTAACCCCTCACCTAAACACACTGTTCAAACTCAGCCTCTCCACAGGTACATGCCCATAGAGTGGCGCACAGCAACGGTTATTTCGCTCCACAAATGTGGGACCACAACAGACCCCAGGAACTATTGCCCTATAAGCCTGACTAGCTTGGTCTATAAAGCTATGAAGCGCATCATCATAGATCTCATTAACAGAGACATTGGGAACCTCCAAACACTGGACCCTATACAGTTCAGCTTTGTTAAGGGCAGATCATGCCTCTTAACCTGGTGGACTTCTTTGAGACAGTTACCAAGGCTACAGATGAGGGAAAGGTGGTCCACACAGCCTACCTAGACCTAGCAAAGGCCTGTGACACCATTCATCATTCTGGTATTATAGACAAGCTCACCAACCTGAACATAAACCTCTACATCACGAGATGGGTTGTCAACTGGCTCACGGACAGAACCCACATGGTACGAGTTGTGGGAGCTAGGTCTGACTCTAAACCTGTTACAAATGGCATTCCCCAGGGCTCAGTCCTAGGACCCCTCCTGTTTGGCATATACTTCTCAGAGGTACAGGCAAGCACAGGAGGTCTATGGCTGACCATGTTTGCAGACGACTGCAAACTAGGGTCTATAATTGACTCACCGGCTGACACAGACATCCTCCAAAAGGGTCTCACTGAGACAGATACCTGGTGTCAAAACCATGGCCTCAAGCTAAATACCAAAAAGTGCATAGTCATTCCCTTTGAAAAAAACAAAGTACCCACAAACTACCACATAGGTGGTAGCCCCCTAAATACGGAAGATGTAATAAGTGGTCTGGGGACCCAAGTAGATAGTAATCTCTCCTTTGATAATCACATTACAAAAGTGGTTAGAAAATCCTTCTATGTGGCCCACCTAATCACCAAAGGGTTCGAATCCAGATCAAAAGAGGTACACATCACTCATCAGACCCATCAAAGAGTACAACGCCCCATTTGGGATTTACCTTACAAGACACCTGCAACAGCTGGAAAGACCACAGAAGTACCTCACCAAGAGGATCACTGGCCTCAAACAGATGCCCTATGCAGCATGACTGAAGAAACTCCAACTGTACTCGGTTGCATACCGCCTACTCAGAGGTGATCTATGCCTGACATGCAAGGCCAATTCCAACCCAGAATTGATGGGCATGCTCCACCTAAAGAAAACCATACCCCCTCAAGCCACACGCTCTAGAGATCTAAACCTCACCACAACAATAAATAGGACGTGCTGGAGGGATAGATTCTTGTCCCAGAGACTTCCCATGCTCTGGAACAAGATTCCAATCTACATTAGGCAGAGCTCCTCGCTAACACTCTTCAAGAGAAACCTTGACTAGTGGATGGGAAACAGAAAGTTTACCCCGGGGATCACTTCAATAGCTCTGATGGACAGAGACACAGGGAACTAATCTAAGGGGGTGGCAAAAGCCAACACATTCTGGCTAGGCTTATAAATGCCTTCAGGCAGATAACCTAGTACCTACCTATGAACCTATGCAAGTTAGCTTATAGTGAGATAAACTCTATCTCTTTATTGGGAGCTGACCTGCTCTTCTAAGGAGATATAGTGATGCTTATTGATTGGAACCAGCAATATAAACATTCAGATCCTACGTACAAAGTTCTGATGGACAAAGGACATTGATCTGTTTGCCTGAAGCAGAGCTGACAGCAAAAGGACCTTACTCTAATGTGATATAAAGACAACTTTATCTATAGTGTAACGCCATAAGACACAATACATTCAGAGTTGTCTTAGTTGCATGTGTTTCCATGCTAGGAGGCGGATCAAGCCAAGTACCTAAGGACCTGTGGCTTGCAATATTGACTAGCATGTCCCCACTGACAGCACTGATGTTCCACTCAAGAAAAATCTGTCTGATCTCATCTTGAATGTTAAGTAATAGTGACATGATGTTATTCACATGTATTAGTAGATGCCTGTGTCAAACAATTCTTGAGGTTAACAAGATCCTTCTGGAAGCAACCCGTAATGTTTGAGTAGAATGAATAGGAAAAATATATTACAAATATTTTGCATAATTCACTGGTTGCAAGTTTGGCATTTTATGAAAAACATTGAACTTTGGAGAACAATAGAAGTAATCTAAGAAGAAGAAGAAATGAAGAGCGTATTACCATTTTTTTTTACCTCAAAAGGTTGCTTACTAAGGTACTTTGAAAATCATTTCATAGGTCCTTCAGGAAAGCCTATATTAAATAAATGTAGGAAATTAAATTGTTCTTGTGGTTGTTGTGTCTTTCGGCTTTTCCCGGTTAGGGGTCACCACAGCGGAACTCCGGTCCGCTAATGATTGGTAATTGATTTTTACATGCAGAGTTACCAGCCCTGATGCACAACCTTCAATGAAGGTATGATCATTCACGCATGTCTCCATGCAGAAGATGCTCTAGCTGAGAATCGAACCGGACAGCATCTTACTGTGAAGTGACAATGCTACCTCAGCACCACCACTGCATGTGAGCTATTTTTGCTTAAAGATAAGTGTGGTTTTGCTGTAATGCAGGAGCTTTTGGATTATACTGAAACTTATGGGATTAGTGGTAGGTATATGAATGTGTATGTGTGGGAGTGTTTCTGGGTTAGAATTAAGGTAAGGGCTAGGTAATGATATAAATTTAGTGTTGTGTGTGTTGCTGTATGTGGAGTGCATCTGTGTGGGTCTTGAGTAGTGATACTGTTAGGGAAAGTTTTTATTTTTTGTTTTTGTTAGGTAATGTGTAGTGTTGGAGTTCTGGCAGCAGGATTAAGGTTGGGGTTAGCACACATGACTAAGGTGGTACAGGGTGTGAAGAAATTAGACACTGTCATCTGTGCTAGCATGTCTGGCTGACGTTTTTGTATATATTTTAGATTAACCTGTGTATTATATGCCACCATAACTAGCTATGATATTGTAAATAGATTCTTACACATGGATTTATAATCTGTTTGTATAAAATGTTTTAAAGACTTGAACAGTGTTCCTTTACATTTCTAACTGCACATATTTGTGAAGAAGATTCTAACTGCAGATTGTCTCAGAATCAGCTGATCTGCAGATAATGTCATCATAATGTTGACAGTTGCTATGTGTTACTGTCAGAGGCTGAAAGACAGGAAGGAACTTTAATAAACAGCTGTTGGTTGATTTGCAAAATATGAAATAAAAATTAGAATTGGAACACTTGTGGCAGTTAAGCTAGTCTATAAAAGATCCTGCCGAAGACAGTTGAAGTGAGATGTTGCCAGTTAACAGCCAGATATAGTTGCCAGTTGCAGTTGTCAGTTGTTCACAGTTGTACTATGCAGTGGAGACCTAAAAGGACGCACCAAGAACTGTAAGCCTGCCTGTTGTAATAATTTAGTTTAGATCTGGGACAGTGTTCTTTAGTCAGATAGGAAAATTATAACTAATCAGAGTTTTTCTAAATGTTGGATTTCTATCCTTCAGTATTGACTTCATTTTCCCAGTGACTGAGTTCTGTTTATTTATTGGATATTAATATTTTATATTTTTAATCATTTTGCTCATTTTTAAATATTTTTATTAACTTACATTGTGGCTGGTCAGTCAGTGATTTCTTTAATAATTTGAGAGTGCTTATACCTGCTTTGATAACTTCCTGGGCCACTCTAAAAGCCTGGCTGCTTTAGGTCATTTGCTGGCATTTGTTTTAATATTTAATTTTCCTAACTGGACACTCATTTAAAAGGGGATGTAGACTCTCTGACTGGTGGCAGCATTTACTGTATTATTTTGGAGAAGGGGCACAGCTGGAGATCTGTGTCAGGCTTTCCCAGAACTGTTTGGTTGTGTGAGATTTAATTTATTTAAGTATGTCTATATCAGAGGTCTTAAATTGGGACACATTGTTCTGGTGTGTGTAATAATGAGTTATATTTGGGTGGACAGAAGTATACAGTCCAGTCTAGAGCATGTTCCTGTTCTGGTCTTTGGGGGAAATTGTGAAATATTATTCCTGTTTAAGTGGAGTCAGTAGTGAGGACTGAAGCTCCTTAGTTACTGACCCAGGATAGTAAGGGACATCATGTTATTGTTGGCAGTGTGGTGGGATATTGTCCGGATATCACATTATTTGATTGCAGCAGTGCGGGATTTTTAATTGGACTTCAGTAGCCTGTAGGAAATTGTTATTAAGGTGTGCAGTCTCAACAGCCACAACGTAAACATACAGAATCTTAGTTCCCCACAGTTTTATTTATTTTTAGTTAGTCAGGGACAGCAGACAAATATGTCAGCAGAAGACTATAGTAAGCTGACAAAGAACCAGCTGGCCAAGGAGTGTGAAGCCAGAGGACTGGTGCATGCCAACCTGACTTAGGAAGCAATGATGTCAGCCTTAGTTGCAGCTTCATCTCAGACCAGCTGTTTTATAGATATCCAGTTTGCTTTTGTGGTTGTGCAGCCTGCCGAAACAGCACAGTCCACCTTTTCTTCAGAAGACCTGAGAATCTATCTGGAGTTAGAGAGACTGCACCTAGAAGCCAAGGAGAAAATGCGATGTCTGGGGGCTGAGGAGAAGCAGCGTCAATATGAACTGGAGGCCAAATGACTGGAGGCTGAAGAAATGGAGAGAATGCGATTACTGGTGGCTGAGGAGAAACAGTGTCAATATGAACTAGAGACCAAATGTTTTGAAGCTGAGGAAAATGAGAAACAGCACCAGCATGAAGTGGGGATTCTTACCCTTTTAGAGGGGCAGGAAGGGAATAACTGGACCCCAGAAGCTGTAAAGATCAGTAAACATTTTCCTCACTACAGGGATGGGGAATACTTTGATAGTTTTATTCATATATTTGAGAGAGTATGTAGACAATATGATGTTGACCATAATCTCGGGGTTCAGCTCCTGACTTCTTTACTCCATGGTAAAGCTGTTCAGGCCATGTCAAAATTGTCTGATGTAGATTATTTGGTTATTATGATAACATTAAGAACTGGATGTTTTACCATTAAATATCTCCTGGTTGTTCACTATTGGTCCTGGTATCCTGTTTAGCAGTTGTTGCCTATCGTGTTTACTGATTTTTGTGCAGTGCCCTTTTGTGGGGTTGCGTATTTCTTTTTTCTTTCTAAACATTAAGAACTGTGTTCTTGATTGTTTTAAACTAACACCTGAAGCTTATAGAAAAAAAAGTTTTGTTAACATAGACGCAAGGCAGATGAAAGTGTACATGATTATATTGCTGATTTAAATACTTACTTTCACAGATGGGTGAGTGGGTGTCAGGTCACCATTCTTGAGGGACTGGCAGACCTTTTAGTGAGGAAATAACCCCATAGTACTTTGTCTGATTACATGACAATCTGGTTAGCGGACAGAGAGTGTGACTCTGCGGAGGAGTTGGGGAGAAAAGGGGATCTCTACTTAGCAAGCAGAGCACCAATGCATAAGAAAGAGATTCCCAATGCTGCACATAGACATAAGGGAATCCATGGGGGGGCAGTCTAAACCACTCCAGAAGAGTGCACCAGTAACCAAGTACATGGTTAGGGATTAGACATTTCAAATGTAACCAGCCACATAGCAGTCAAATGTTCATTCAGGCAAGGTGAGAAACAAAAGGTGATAGAGCCAGCAAGTGGGGATGACAAACTGCCAGTGGTAAGTTGTTTGGAAACAACATGGGTGCCAAACTATCACCAAAATGTATATCCTGTCTTAGTAGATGGTACACAGGTCACTGCTAAGAGAGACACAGCTTCTGATATAACCATTGTGAGGCCTGCAGTAATTAGACAGGAGCAGTACTTGCTTGGACAGTCCACTCCAGTCAGAAATTTGGGAGAGAACCTATTACAAATACAGATGATGTCATCAAAATGTTGACAGTTGCTATGTGTTACTGTCAGAGGCTGATAGACAGGAAGGAAATTTAGTAAACAGCTGTTGGTTGATATTCAAAATGTGAAATGAAAATTAGAACTGGAACAGTTGTGACAGTTAAGGTAGTTTATAAAAGAGCCTGCAGAAGACAGTTGAAGTCAGTTGTTGCCAGTTTTCAGCCAGTAATAGTTGCCCTTGCCAGTTGTAGTTGCCAGTTGTTCACAGTTGTACTGTGCAGTGAATATCCAAAAAGACTCACCAAGAACTGTAAGCCTGCCTTTGCTCTGTTGTAATAATTTAGTTTAGGTCAGGGACAGTGTTCTTTAGTCAGATAGGAAAATTATAACTAATCAGTTAGAGTTTTTCTAAATGTTGGATTTCTATTCCTCAGAATTGATTTCATTTTCCCGGTGACTGAGTTCTATTTGTTCATTGGAAATTACTGTTTTATATTTTTAATCATTTTGCTCATTATTAAATATCTTTATTAATTTACATTGTGACTGGTCAATCAGTGTTTTCTTTAGTATTTTGAAAGTGTTTACACCTGCTTTGATAACTTCCTGGGCCTGTCCAAAAGTCTGGCTGCTTTAGGTCATTTGCTATTATTTGTTTTAATATATAATTTTCATCATAGGTCACCCCTTTAAAAAGGCATGATTGGCGGCAGCATATTACAATATTATTTGGGGGAAGGGGCACAGCTGTGTCAGGCTTTCCCAGAAGTTTTTGGATATGTGAGATTTAATTTATTTAAGTGTGAGTGTATTAGAGGTCTTAAACTGGGACACATTGCCCTGAAGTGTGTAATAAGAAGTTATATTTGGAGTGGACAGAAGTATACAGTCCATTCCCAGGTTATAGAACATGTTCCTGTTGTGCTCTTAGGGTGAAAATTGTGAAATATTAATCCTGTTTAAGTGATGGTCTCCTAATGGAGTCAGTAATGAGGATTGAGTCTCCTTAGTTACTGACCCAGAATAGGGACATCACATTATTATTGGCAGTCCGGTGAGATATTGTCCAGATGTTATACAGGGTGCCAAAGTTTTATGATTGGGTTACAGGAAAACTTGACAGGGGAGTATGCCTAAATGTTTTCTTTTTGGAATTCATCAAGATGTTTGACTTCCACCCATACAGGTGCCTGACATTAGAAATGGAGAGACTGGAAGTAGGATCAAGACTAAGGAAGTGGGTCACTGCAAGACTGAATTGTAGAACACAGAGGGTCAAGGTGAGAGGGAAAACATCAGGCATGAGAAAAGTGACTAGTGTAGTTCCACAAAAGGTGATCCTGTGTCCGGTGCCCTTCATTGTGTTCATTTCAGACATATATGTGGGAAGAAAAAGTGGATCAAACTTTTCTCTGATGAAACAGAGGTGCAACAGTAGAAGGCAGGGGGGAAAACAATAACATACTAGGCTGCATACTCATCTATGACAATTATGCACTATCTGAGACTCTACCTAAACTGTTCAAATTTGACCTATCCACAGGTTTAGTCCTGATGCGTGGAGGACAGCCACAGTGACTCCTCTTCACAAGGGTAATCACTCAACAGATCAGGCCTATCATTCTCACCAGACTTATATGCAGAGCCAAGGAGTGTATCATAGCAGATCTCATTTATGCAAATAAAAGTAACTTAACTGATCTAGACTGCATCTCATTTGATTTTGTGAATGGCAGATTCTGTTTGCCGAATCTAGCAACCTTCTTTGACAATGTTATAGAAGCTGTGGACAATGGATCCCCTGAGAATGTTGCTTATCTTGGCCTCTCCAATGATTTTGACAGTAACTTCCATGTCAGTGTTATTAAACAATTAGATAAACTTAAGTTAAATCCTTACATTGTCTGCTAGATTGCAAATTGGCTATCCAACAGGTCCTAAGTTGTGAAAATTGATGGTATCCTATCTGAATGTAAAATTGGAACTAGTGGAGTACCACAGGGATCAGTGCTATGACCCCTCCTGTTTGGCATTTATTTTGCAGATATCCAAGCCCATATTCCATAAATGTGGCTGACCAAGTTAGCTGATGACTTCAAATTGCTCACTATTATTTGCTTACTCTCTGATTCTAAACTGATTCCAACAAGGACTAGAATATGCACATACCTGGTGTACTGAAACCACTCTCAAGCTAAATGAAACAAAAAGTGCAGCATTGTAATTGTTCATCAGAAAAGGCAGCTTATTCATTTTAAGACATATGAGGCACTTCAGGCACGGACTGCAGCAAAAATCACTTGTCATGGACAATGCTAAAATTATGTCAGCTGACTCACTACAAAGTACCATAACCATCATTTTAAGTCAAATACACAAATACAATACAATTTCAGAAGCAAGACAATTCAGTTGGTAAATATTTGCCTACCAGTCCAAAGAATGCAATGCCAGGCTACTAGCCAAGAATGGGAAATATTTGCCCTACCTACCTGTTTTCTTCAGAAAATCCACATAAATGACAATGTGCAAGAATGGGGACACTCAAACACTCACTCCTAAGTTCAGCAGTACAATTTGACAAGCTCTTACTCAGAGAAGGCAACAGCTGTTTTGTGTCAAAAAAAAGCACCTTTCTACCATGCTTGCTCATATATTGAGGAATGAGCTGAATCAGCCAGCTATATTCTGACTTTGTCACTACTACTGTAGTACTGCTGCCCTCATACCTCTGCCAGAACTCATCTTTCTCCAGATCATCTCCCAGTCTCCGAAAGTTTGACAGGCTGTCAGGCACTGCCTCGCAAAGTTGATGTCATCAAGCATGTTCCTGCACACTGATGACATTACAAGATACGCTGGCAATGCATGATGACATCAGCCAGAACTTAAAATTGTAAATAAAAATAGAAAAAAAAATTGGGAATTGAAGGGGCCACTCGGAAATTTGTGGCACCCCATTATTTTGACCACAAAACCTGTAAATACTGAGGAATTCGGTATGGTTGAAGGGTATGTCTGCCTCTGAGACTAGCCTTAATGATTGGCTGGGTAGACACAAATTTATATTAGGTTATCATATATGGCCATGCTTGATTTGGGATGTGAGAAGTTTAAAGTGTTTTTACTTAAAGATGTGTATAGCATGTATCCTATAGTCCCTTTGATTGCTTTCCTTGTATTGTTCTTATGTCCCTAATTCATAGGAATGATGTGGACTTCACCACTCTTACCATTGACAATGCAAATTTTGTCAGATCACACGTACTGCCGCCTTTGCTGTAAAATAGGCATGGTAAACGTTCTCAGTATCGCTTCATACTACTGTACCACCATACTTTTAAACATTCTTATAGCTCCACATTGCACACTCTTATCTCCTTTCATCCATGTAGCTTCCACAACTGTTTATACTACCCATGATGCAGTCATTTCAAACACTTTATTTATTGGCTCTCATGACTGATTTTTCATACTGCACAGGACAATTCACCTTAGAGGGAAAATCCTTTTCTTCTTCCTTACTAGATTTGTTTACAGTAAAAAAGACTGTATTTTTTTTCCATGACTTCACAAATCCAAATCGCATAATCATGCTCATTTTACATTAAATTCTTGTTGCCCCAGAATACATTCAAAATGTCAAATGGCCTAAACACCAAACAACATTCCATCGACCACAAAAGATTGAGACTCAGACTGCTGAAAAACTCAGCACACTTTCTGTGCAGGGGGGAAGCCCTACTGCACTCCTTATGTGGGGGCTACACTCCTACACCACCTACTAATTATATATACTGACTCAGAGATCATACCGCAATTTTATTGACATTTTTAGTTTCAACCATTTTTGGTTGATATAATACCATTTGGCATTTTGGCCATTTGACATTATGAATGTAACTTTTTGCCACTTATTAGCCCACAGTGGGCACAAGTTTCACTTTTGACCCACTTCTTCATTCATGACCATCACAGTAATCTTCATATTATTAGTAGATAAAGTGAATCTATTCTCCAAACTAAGTCACTTATCTGAGGCAGCTCTGCAAAAGATGACTGGTTCCAGCAGGGAACTCATTTAACTGTAATACTTAATGATAATTTTCTGGAAAGCTGTCCTATAAAAAGTTCACTGTGTCCTGTCAGACATCTATTGTTGAGTTGCCACCATCATATTTGGCCTCACCACATGATCTTTGGCAAAAGTAACTAGCCAATGACAGCTCGCCTATTCTGGAAGGAGGAGATAATCTAGCCCACTGCATTGCTTTCAATTACTTGGGAGGAGATTTGCGATATGTAGCATGTGAGCCAGTGATGTGTCCATATTCATAGAAAGCCATTTTTGTGATAGTCTTCAGTCATTATGTGTATGTGGGATCAGGCACACATACACAGGAGATGGCTTTGCAAGCACTTGTATCTGAAAGTACACATATAACTGTCAGGGGAAGGGTTTAAGTCCAGTTAGTTAAAACCTGCTGTCCTCCAGGGTGATAACCTCATTTAATCAGTATTCATGCATAAAGGATGAGTAGACAACTAAGTAATTAAAAGGCTAATAGTCAGCAGGCACAGAGAGAAAAGTTACACACAAATTATATAAATTCAGTAATTCTTTATTATATGTGGCAGTTTTAAACTTCATGTCCTCCCCTTCTAATAAAGTAATTTTATTTTCAATTCCTGCTACATTCTACAAATCTGAATAATGTTTTCTTCATTATATATTACCATACATGATGAGTATTATTGCCAGATTTTCTGGCATCCTCATAGGTGTTTTCCTTATTCTGTCTCTCAGTTTTCATCATACTACATTCTTTCCTCTTTTCTTTATTTTTTAATATTTTGAGCCTCCAACCTCACAATGATCATCAATGATCTCCATCAATCAAACTGCATTTGTTACCCCATGGGTGAGAGCCCTCCAGCTCATTATTTTTTCTGAAAGAGAAAATCAGTCTGTCATCTACTGCAAGGGATATATATATTTTTTTTTTGGTTCATCTAACTTCCATTTTCCAGCTATAAACAACTCCGACTACAGTTCATAGATGAAACTGTTCATAGATTAGTACTTGGCTAACTGCCCTTGTGGGGCTTTTTAAACCCAGCCAGTCACCCCATGTGAGAATCAAACCCTGCACCTTGTGTCTATAAGGTAAACATCTTAACGATTATGCCATGAGGAGCATATGTACTTCCACTCATGCCACCCCCTGTTATGAGGTGCACCAAATGTGGAGATGTGATCATTCAGGTCCTCCCCCATGGACCAAATCATGGCCCCTTCCTCCCTTCCCCTCCAAGGTGGGTCAGCCAGTGGCAGCTGTTCCTTTTCACCTTCTGCTATATCAGCCTCTCTCAACACCTGGGACCACTTGTTAAAGCCACGTCACTGGCCAAAACATCAGGGCTTCACCCTGTTTGCCAATGGATGTGGCTAATGTGCTTTCCTGTTTTCATTGCTAACCCATCCTAACTTTAGATCACATCATACCTTCAGCTGCACACATATCACATGATAACAATCTCTATTTATACATGATACTACATTCAAACACACAAATTCCACTTTTACTATTTTTAAACCCACTATCATAGTTGACATGCTTCTCCTAACCTGCCTAGCCTCTTTACTCTTAATTCTCAACCTCGCTACAGCTATATCCTCGTATACCCCCACACACCAATACACATCAACAACCTCTTCCAACCCTCTCCCCAATAAACAACACAGCTTCTCATATATCTCCTCCCAGTTTTTCCCCTATACCCTGCCATATTATTCAAGCCACAACTTGGCCTCTCACCATCTATGAAACAACACTTGGCACCAGTACCATCACCTAGGAATAAAAAAAACTTCCCATGGTACTCATTCCTCATTACCTATCTACTCAAACGCAGAGACATACAGCCTAACCCTGGCCCACCCACTAATCTGAACCACAAGAGTAACCCCAAAGATTTAAACATACTTACACTGAACCTTAGAAGTATGTGTAATAAAATAGCCCCACTGCATGCCTGGATGGATCGAAATAAAACTGACATACTAGCCCTTATGGAAACATGGCTACACCCAAATGTAAAAGACTCAGAATTAATGCCTCAAGACTTTGTAATAACCAGAAGAGATAGATCTAAAAAAAGGGGGGGATAGGCCTTCTATATCCCTGTATGCTCAACATCACACCCTACGCCAGTAATATACCCATCCTTTCCAGTGCTGAGGTACTAATCTCTTTTTTGAACCTCAACATATCAAACAGAATTTGCATAATAGTAATAAATATCTCACCAGGTAACAATATACCAGTGTTGGAAAATATTTTATCCTGGGCATCCCAAACAATAAACCTCGAAATAATAATCTTAGGAGATGTAAACATAGATTGGCTAACCATAACTTCCAACTCCCCCACAAATAGCATAAATCTGTATGTTTTTTTTCTTAGCTTATCAATACTGCAACAAGATACAGCAAAGATCTTGCCTGCCAATCCACGCTAGACTGGATCCTAGTATCCCACCCTGCCAATTACCCCTCTTCTGGCACACTGTCTAGCTCCCTTAGTGATCATCTACCAGCTTATTCCCTTAGAACAAACTTCCAACACCTAAGAGTACACACTATAAAATCAATTAGGAACTCAACTAATTTTTGAAGGCATAAATTCAACAATCTCCTACATGAAATAGACTGGACACCCCTTAAACAACTACCCCTTCACATACTTAATAGACTAACTCCTATTTGTATGAAAAGAATTAAAAAGAACTCAGCACCATGGCTCTCTAATGAATGTAAACACCTGATGAAGCAAAGGGACCTAGCCTGGTCAGCCTGGAAACAAAACAAAACTGAACAAAATCATGTTAATTTCAAAACACTACATAACAAAGTGACAAAACTAATCAACAGAGATAAGCAGTCATATTATTCCCAGCTTCAACTTCAGTATAAAGTGAACCCCAGTAAATTTTGGCACTCCATATCTTTTCTACTTAACCCTGGAAGGAATGGAGAGCACACCCTATCACCTGATACCCCTCCATCACAAATAGCTGAAAACTTTAACAAGCACTTCATAAAATCAATTATGGACCTACTAACTAACACAAGTACCAAAGACACGCCCCGCACGTTAAGGCTGATGCACAGGCCCAAAACTCCAAGAACTCCAAAAAATGCAAAGCCAGCACCAACAGAACATATAGAAACTTCTTTTATTGTGGCAACACCATAAAAATCAGACCAGTTTCGGCAGCCTAGCCTTCTTCAGTGATAAAGTACATAGCACATGTCCCCAGCACTTATACCATGGTTAATCATCATTAATTACATAGGCTTCCATATTTAAAGCAACAACAACTTTTATGTCAGGACCATGTTCATACAAATCTATTACATATGGTCATTTAACCCTGGGGAGAACAAACCCTCCCCAAGTCTGATGATCCAACCCTTCTCCTTTCTATTTAGTATATCATGCCATCCCAGTTTATTCATCCTGTTCCCCCAAACGTTATCAATAACTATAAAGTGAAATTTAGCATTGTTATGTTTCAGTGGATGTTTATACAAAGCATTTGACAAATGTTTAGTATGAATATCACTGAGATGTTCAGATATACGTACATGCATAGATCTCGAGGTCTGCCCAACATAAAAGGCAGTGCATGAACATGTCACTAAGTATACCAGCCAGTCTGACCCACAATTTGCAAAAAATCTCATGTCATAAACCTTGCTGGTATTCTTACTGGAAAACTGTTTAGTTTTTAACATGTGTTTACATGATAAACAATGCCCACATGGGTGTGATCCAAAGACTTTATCACCAGTTAAAGTACCCTGATGTTCCTTATTTCGATTACTATTACCCCATTTGTAATGATTGAAATGAGAGCCTAACATCTCCCCTCTTCTATATGAAAATTGACATCTGGACATGAGTAAACTGGGCAATTCCTCATTAGCTAACAGAATGTTCCAATTTTTATTTATGACCTCCATAATAACATTGATATTTCTGCCATATGTAGTGACGAACCTAATAGCATCCACATCATCATGCTTCCTATTATGATACTTAAGCGTGTCTGACCTGTTTTTGCCAGCTACCCATCTTTTAGCTGACCTGATGTTAGAAGGTTGATACCCCCTAACCAAAAACCTTTCAGTAAGATCACCAACCTTTTAACCAAAACCCAACATGGCTTCCAACCTAGTCACAGCACAGCTACAGCCCTCTTATCTTTTACAGACACTGTGGCCAAGGCCAGAGATGCAGAATGCTATACAGCATCAGTATTCCTTGATCTCGCCAAGGCCTTTGACACAGTGTCTCACCCCTTACTTTTGAACTCACTGTCTAACTTAGGCTTCTCACATAACACAGTAAAATGGTTTCCGAGCTACCTCAAGGATCGTAAAAAAGCAGTGAAATGGTCCAATGAATTCTCACCCTTTTTCCACAACCCTACTGGTGTCCCTCAAGGCTCCATCCTAGGATCCCTACTCTTTAACATTTTCACAAATAACCTTCATACTGCCTCTCACCCTGGGACCCTCATTCAATACGCTGATGATTCCACCATAATCTGTAATGCTCAATCACTACCAGAACTACTTTCAAAATCTCAACAGTCCTTTACTGCAGTTGAATCCTGGCTAAGAAATGCCCAACTCCTTCTTAATACAAAGAAGACAAAACTAGTACTCTTTCATCGCAAAAACACCTCCCAGTCACTGATCATTTCAACATCCTTGCATCTGACAACACTGTCATAGAAATAGTGCAGGAAACCAAACTTCTAGGTGTTATCATTGACAATAAACTTTTCATTGGACCCCCATATACAACAATATATAAAGAAAACTCATCAAAAACTGGGACTCTTATATAGAAACAAACATTTCTTTACTGCAGCAACCAAAACTACCCTTGCAAAAACATTTTAATTCCCTCCGTTCTTTATGGTGCCCCTATCCTAACTTACAAACTTCTATCCTAAGCAAGATGGAACAGTGCTATAACAAAGTTGCAAAGTTTGCCACAAACTCTAAATATCACACACACCACTGTAAACCACTCCTAGAATTAAACTGGCTTGAACTCCCCAACCAGCTTGCCTTTATTCAGCTATCCACCTTGCACAACCTTATTTTCAAGCCAACTGCCTGCCTTGCACTAACCAATCTAGTCACACCTTACACACCAAAATCGATCCCTGCTATCAGAAGACAAAAATTTTTTGTCTATCTCAAATCTCACAAGAAAACCAGGTCACTCTCTGTATTCATGCTCTGTCTCTATACTTTGGAATTCACTACCTCTAGCTACCAGGTCTATGCCTGGCCTAACCCATTTCAAAGCCTCTTTAAAAAATCATCTAAAAAATACATGGCTCTGCTCCTGTATAAAGCCTGCCCAATACTCAGGTTTTTCTCTTCTTTCACACTAGCCTCATCGTCCTTTTCTGTCACATTTCAATCCCTCACAGACTGCAAGATCCTAATGCTCTTCTAATTCCTCCAGTGTTTCTATACCATATCCTTAAGCTACTGCTCAGGCTTTATTGCTTCTATTCTTTCTTAACTCTCTCTCACTATCTACCTGCATCACTAACTTTCTGGCTGCTATTTTCCTAAGTGAAACTAACATTCTATTTTGCATGTACTATAACAGTCAATGTCACGCATTGCACTACCTACATACTATTTTTTTGGACACTACAGCATGTACAGTGAGAGTGACTATTATTGTCTGTAATGTTTTAACTGTATAGAATTGTCTACATGTGTACCGATATGCTGCAACATCTTGTAACATAGTTTGTTCTTTCAACGTATTTTTGTATTGTATTTCTGATGTAATTTGTATTGATTATGCTGTATTTGTATTGTACTGTATGTGGAACATTTCTCCCCAGGCCTCTGCTGAAAACAGGTTCTGTAGACCTACTCAGACCACCCAGGTAAACAAATGTTAAATAAATAAATAAATAAATAAACAAAATAATCATGTTTTCATAATTTCTTCTTCTGTTAAATAAATAAATAAATAAATAAATAATCATGTTTTCATAATTTCTTCTTCTGATACATGATTTCTTTCCCTTCCTAATACAGCTTTTCCACTATTCTCAGTTCCTGACATATGTCTGTAGTACTTATTACCATATTTCTCAACTGTAAAGGCATGCATTTTCCTATAATCCAGTGTTTCATATCCTTCATGTCCAAGAAATGTACCAGAGTTGGTTAACCTCAGATTGCCTTAGCAGTATTGACAAGTGTCTTTCTCTCTCTCTCTCTCCTTCTCTCTCTCCCTCTTTAAACTGCTGTCACCCTTGTTATTTAACACTGTGGAAAGGATGTTGTTGTTCTTCTCCTTGGACATCCTCTTTCTGGTCAAGTCTGGCTTTTATCAAAACCTCAATAGTTTTCCTTTCCATCCTAAAGCTAGCTTTGGCAACTTTGTAGTTCTTGTGAAAGATTATGGTCCCCAAGTGAGTTTGGTTGTCCTTTTTGTTGATCTGCTAACTCTCCTTTTGAGCCTGTTATCATAATTGTTATATGCACAGTGTAGCTATCCATCAGGGGTTCTTTGTCTCTTCCTCCAATATTCCTTAATTTTCTATATATTCCTCCAGTGTACCTTTTACTCATCCTAAAAATGCACAGCCATAACTCTGTCTAGTGATTTTGCACCTTGTCCCTTCTCTGAATGTTAAATTTAGGTATCACCATATTCCATTTCCTATTAATCACTGCACATGTTGCTCTTATGCTCAGAGCATCAACCTCCAACCAGTACAAATACAGCAAGCAAATGGTTCCTTTTTTTAAATCAGTCTTCCAACATTGTAAAGCATCTTCTTCTGATTATTACTTCCTCTCATGTCTTTCTTATGACTCCAGTACTCTTCTTTCCTTCCTGCCCTTTGGGTTTCTTCTTATCTTTGAAGACCTGTACTACTCCTATTTTCCCTTCATTTCAGCTTAATAAATAAATGAATAACTATTTATTAGCCAGCTCAGCCAGCTGGACAAACAATCCCGTTTCAGGGTTGACCGGGAAACAATGTTTGGTTAAGTGGTTTGCTTGAGGTCATACAGTAAGCAAATAAGGGAATCAAACTCTGCACTACAGAACTAAAAGTCGCAGCTTTAATATCTGCCAGATAATCATGGTATTCTTTATTACAGTTCTTTGTGAATGTCTTTCTCAGTAAGACTTAGATACAAGCAATTTGTGCCCTGATATTTTATATCAGTGTAAAAGGCATGCTGAAAGTATTATTTGGTAACACTTAACAGCACATTTCTTGCTAGAGTGGAAAAATGAATTAGCTTGGCTGCAATGAAGAACATGTGGTTATTCTGGGAATTCTGAGACAAAGTCATACTCACTGTAAATGCCTTATTCTAGATTAGGTGATGAATAAATAAGTGATATGAAACTGAGTGGAAATGCACAGTTCAGAAATGTAGTTTGATATATGTATGCAGATAATTATCATTGCACAGCATGAGTTTGTGGGCATAGCATACAACTGCATTAATGTAGCAACCTGTCTGTCAGCAATACAGTATAGCAGAACAGTGAATTAAATTCCACAGAACCTGCATGGTACAACACAGCAAACCTTATAATACTCCCAGAGTACCACAGTACAGTTTTATATTGTAATAATGCATTGTGATTGTTTTTTGTAACACATCAAAAATATTATGGAAAACAATTGTGCACAAGACTGTGTGACATACAGGTTGCTATCATTATGCTAATCCCCAGCCCCCAGTGTAAAGTGTGTACAAGGTTACAAATAGAAATGTCAGGATCAGTGCGTCACAAAGTAATGTATATAATGGATGCAAATCTGTGTTTGCTCCACATACCTCCCAAATGTCAACTAAAAAAGCCAAAGAAAAGGAAGTTGTGCAGAGAATAAAATATTTAGTTTCTAACTCTTCCTACCTTCAGGAATCAGAAAATTTCACAATTAAATTTCCATAAAGATGAGAAATAAATTAAAATTGTGGATTTGGGTCAGTTATTGAAGCAGTGCCTTTCCTGGTTTGAATCCGGATTACTGAAAGCAAAGGTAAACGACTGACTGATATTGTTAAGCTGCAAAATTACTGCGGAAGAATTAACAAATGATGAGAAATTTGTGAAGTCAGCAATGATGTAAATTATGATTAAATAGAGTTTGGCTTTGTTAGCTCTTGTAATGTGCCCAAAAATCAGGAATCTACTTAACATATAAAGAAATGATTCAGTGTTAAAAATTCAGTCTGCAGTTAACCACAAAATGTTCTTAAGTAAATGAAGAAAATTGCAGGGCTCCTTCCCACTAACAATTTATTAAGGTGCCTCGCCAGACTACATTTCTAATGTACAAGTCACTTAAATTAGCTGAAACTGAGAAAACCAGTAAACCCATGTGGGAAACATGGCTATAAATTTTTAATCAGTAAGCTATTAGACAAGGCACTGAAAATCACTTTAGGAGGCAGCTGACAAATGAAAGAAGTAATTTATGTAAAGACTGAACGCTGACGATCATTTTGCATGAGCAAGCAGTTCTGAAGTATTAATTATTCTGTGCGAAATATTTGTGGTAGTAGAAACAACCAATGAAAGAGCAACATAGTCCCAGTCATAATATGAAACACCATATTACAGGAAAGGCTTAATGTTACAAGAAAAGGCTTCCATATTAAACACATTTTCTGTTGAGTGCTAGATCCACTTTGAGAAGTGCTTCCCCTTGAACATGGAGCTGGAGCAAAAGTATTTTGTTTCCAGGAGAAGAGTTGGTGACAAGGTACTGCAGGAAGAATAAGTTGGAAGATTGTTAGGAATGCTTTGGTGATTGATTTTGGATTGACACCTTGACACTACTGGATGTCAAGCAAGAGGAAGAAGTGAATATTTGAAAAGATTCATGCTGTGTAGTACAGGAGGGGGAGAAGTGGGACATCATTTATATGGCTAAACCCTAACCTTTTCTTCCAGTATCAGCACACAGTTCAAAAAGAAGAAATTACTATCCCAAATGGATTTTAGTAGAGAAGTAAAAATTAAATTTTGAGGACCAAACATGGACCTTTCATCTTATCTGTTTTAATAATATAGGGACTTTTAAGCTTATCCATTTTACTAATTATGTAAAAGTCCTGTCCTTCTGAAGGCAGTGCATGGTAGGGTCAGAAAGTGAAAACATGCACAGACTACAGCTTCACACTTTATGGGAAGTGGAAATAATTAAAGACTTGCTATGCCATAGTCATTGATAACTGGAGATGCTGCTGAGATACCAGTGATGTAATTCAAAATATTTTATGTGAGGAACTGAAATCAAAATATGAAAAATGGCAGTTTGGAATCCATAGCACTAATAATGCTGCGTAAAAGGAAGAAAATATGCAACATATTCCTTTTATTATTTACAATACAGAAAAAAAGTTAGTAAGCAGAGTATAAAACAGTTTCTGCATGTTGGATGCCCTCCAGGGCATGAGACATGTCCATTACTTCCTCCTCATCTTACATTATTCCAGTGTTTCAAAAATTCCTGGTCATCCTTCAGGTACTTCTTGAATATGACAGTGCCACTACCCACAGGCCTAATGCCGTTCCTTTCTAAGTAAAATCTTGATTCTAGCAGTGGCACTATTGTGTCAATGCTTCATCTCATCTCTGATCACCTGACAGATGCATTCATTTACTGATTGCACCAATCATTTGATATTACTGACTAGAGACATCAGAACTGTGGGAACAAATGCAAATATGCACCATACCCATCCCAAATGTAACCACTAGTTATTGGACATAAAATCTAACTCCCCTACATCTAGCATGAACTTATATGGTTTCACACAACTAATTAATAGCCCCACACATTATAGCAAGACATCAAATTCTCTATTAAACTTGATCCTAGTATCAGACCCTAGCAAATACTCCTTTACAGGTACAATGTCAGACTCAGTGATCATTTCCCAGTCTATATGACTAGACATCTTACACATCCAGTTAAACAGAATATTTATAAAACAACATTTAACCTTTCATTACTACACTATCATCTATTAACTGGAATTTTGCAAAAATCCTCCCCATAGATGATGCTGTAATTGAATTCAGTACAACGTTTTTCAATATCCTAAATAGCCTTGCACCTCCTACAAGGAAGAGAATAAAAACCATTATTGCAATTTGTTTTCCAAAATGAATGGAGGGCTAATGCAGGCTAGAGAAAAAGCATGGAAAGAATTGCAAAAATATAAAACACCTCAATATCTTGAAAAATTCAGAATGCTTTGCAACCATACTAAAAAGCAAAAACAAAAGGCAAAAACTATACTATAATAACATTCAGAATAATACTAAACAAAACTCTAAACATTTTTGGACATCCATTTAAGAAATCTTACATCCTGGCCAAAAATTCAACCCAAACCCCTCTCCCAATAACTCACTACTCGAAATTGCAATACAGTTCAATTCTTATTTTATAGATAGTATAGCATCTCTAAGGATTCCTCAGCATCTAATCCCAGCCCTGCCTAACAGTCACATATTATCACATCCATTTAACCTTCAAACCTGTGCCCACATCCTATATGACTATTCTTAAACAAACTTAAACTGTGCTCTTCTTCAGCTGATGACCTACCAAATGTGTACCTAAAACAGCAGCCAGTAGCACTGCCTATCCTGTCTCAATCCTTATAAATAGGTCAATCCAGGAATCCCACATTCCCTGTCTCTGGAAAAAGTCATACATTATCCTTCTGCACAAAGCAGAAAATTCAACAGACATTAATAACGTTAGACCTATAGCAATCTTAGCTCCCCTCACCAAAATACTTGAAAAATGAATGAATTCAAAAATAATGGCTAGAATATGTCCTGCAAGAAGAACTATTATCCCCTACACAACATGGCTTCTGTCCTTCCCATGGTACGACACTGCCCTTCTAACCTACATAAATACTGTCAATAAAGCTGGAGATAATGGCAGACTAGTCTCTTCCTTATTTCTAGACTTGTCTAAAGCCTTTAACACTGTTTGTCACAGCAAACTTCTACTTCAAATATCCTGACTAGATCTCTTTCAGTCCACCCTTCTGTGGTTCCAGTGCTACCTGTCCAACAGGTCATCAGTCAGTAAAATGATACTGCACACTTTCTCCTTACCTCACAGTCACCACTGGTGTACCACAAGGCTCTATCCTTGGTCACCTCCTCTTTAACATTTTCACCAGCACCCTCTCTACTTCCACACAACAAGCCACCCTAATACAATATGCAGATGATTACACTCTCATTTGCACATCTGACAACATGGTATACCTCCAAAAAATTATTCAATAAACTTTAACAGCCACTGAAACATGACTTCATAACTCACAACTAATACTCAACCCAAAAAAGACCAAACTACTGCTTTTTTCCCCAATTCCCTCTCTCATGAAAAAAATAAATTTAAAGTCCTCTCACTTGATAATACAATCACTGAAGTCAATTCTCATAACAAACTATTATGGGTGATAATGGATTATAATCTTTCATTCAACCTATATTTTCAAAATTGCATAAGAAAAACTCATCAAAAACTAGGAATGCTTCACAGAGCCAAAAATGTTCTCACTGACGCAATTAAAACTACACTTGCCACTACTTATCTCCTCCCCATACTTCTTTATGGTGCTCCCATCCTTACTAACCTCCAGGCTTCACAAAAATTAAAACTTGAGCAATGCTATAAAAAAGTTGCTAAATTTGCAGCACATACCCCTTTCAGTACCCACCACTGTATAGTACTGAAAAAGCTAAACTGGTTAGAACTGCCACATTAACTAACATATACACAGCTTCTTACCCCCTATAAAATTATCCAGCATCCATCTGCCTGTCCAGCACTAAAAATATTCTACACAGCTATGTTCCCAGTCGGTCATTGCAATCCAGTGACCAAAAACTCCTGTCTGACTACAAACCTAGCAAATCTGCTAGGCATTTTCTGTACTCGTACAAGGTTGCTAAGGCCTAGAATTCTTACCTGTAACCAGTAGGTCTATATACACCCTCCCATCTTTCAAAACTACGATGAAAGGTTTCCCAGCTAAAATCTGGCTCTGTTCTTTCTCAAATCCAGGATAAACAATATCCCTAAATGTGAACAAGCATCTTTTCATTCTATATACATCCTTACTCTTCCTTCTTTACTTCCTTACTGCTCTCTAACTCTTTTCCTTGACTCTCTCTAAATATACCATAAGCCTGTTTTCCCCTCACTTCATATTAAAATGCTTATTTGTATTAAACTAACTTACCTTTAATTTCTCTACAAACTGTGTAAAATTTCATTAAATGTTAAATGATTGTAATATACCTTGTATCAACTTTTAACCAATGCTTTTATGTCTAATCTGTTATAATTAAAATCCAGATGTTTTTGTTTTATTTTTGAAGATTATAAAATTATTGCTACAGCTACATATACTAAATGAGCACCACTGCAAGATATTCAATTTCATGGAATTGTTTATACTGAAAATATCAGTGGTTTGCAAATGGTATGCCATACTGAGTCTTTGTTCAATGCTCTCTATATTGGGTCTGACACTAGGGAGTTTATCTGTAGAAAAGTTAATTCATAGTGTAGAAACACAAGCAATTATAACTTCCTGTCAGGCACCTTTCTATGTGATTTTTGTCTGACAAAAGTGGTAATGTTACAGTCACAGGCCTAAAAGATAAAGTGATATATGAGGAAATCAAATAACAGGTTATCCAATCAGAAAAAAAGGTAAATAAGGAGGAGGTATATTGTTATTCAAAGCAAAGCTAAGAGCAGAGGAATCATGTGGGCCAAAATGCAACACAAATAATGCAAATGGAGTCATGTAGTCATTATGAAGTTATAAAGGTAAGAGACCCCACTGCTAATATAGTGTCAGAGGAATTGCTACTGTGATATAGATTATATAGGCATGATCAGCAACTAAGGAAAGGATAAAATGTATGACACAAAAAGGACAGAGCAAATGTTAGGAGGAGTGATAACTGATGTAGGCTATTAGGACTCAACAAGTATAATGAGAACTCTGGTAGAAAGTGGGCACATTTAGAAGATGTGCTAACAGAATAAAAAGTAGGAATAAAACATAACATGTTATGTATCATGTCAGGCTAATTTACTAAAGTTTGACGTCTTGAGTATAAATTAAAAATTAAAGCAGAAAACTAAATTGAGAAATGTAGTATAATCAGATAATCCACTGAAGTCAAAGAAGCTCATGTACCACTTAAAATTGTTTTGAAAAAAAATAAAATAAATGCAGCTTATATTCCTCTAAAGGAGAAAAATAAAAGGAATACAAAAAGGAAATACTCATGAAATGATGGAAAGGGGAGGCTTAAACTGATGTCAGGTCTGTTCTATGTATGCAAGTATGTATGTATGTATAGCAGGAATGGAAAATAGATAGGGAACTGTATGAAATGTATGGCAGTTATGAAGCTAATGAACACATCAGAATCCATGTGGTTGATTCTAAGACTAGCCAGTGAAGGAAACATGAAATGAAGGAAAGAAAAAGAAAGGGTAACAACAAATTAAAAAAAAAAAAACACTTAAGAACCTTTTCAGAAAATCCCATATAGAAAAATGTCTGTATCAGACTTTTATGGTCAACAATCCTGAACACACTTTTCAATAAAAAAAAAATGCTCCTGTTAATGTACATTGCTCCATTTTCCAAATATTTGATTAATTAAAGAATAAATGGCTGTAATGATGCTAAATATTTGGTGAAAGCCACATTGTTTGTTTGTTTGTAAGAATATTGTATTTGTGTATATATTCAATAGGGTCTACTTCAAATGATCGAAGTTGCAGAACATCGAACCACACATCAATGAGGACAAGATGATTGATGTTCTACAATACTGAACATTAAAGGAGAACAAATTAAAAAAGATAAAAACTCTTCTTGTTTTTCCAGGGGGGCAAGCCTCCCTGCACTCCCATACCACCTGATACTTAAATACACCAACTCCAACATTGCATTACAGTGAAGAGAATATTAAATTTCCCATCCTGTGCTGTACGATACCATTCTCTTCACTGTAGTGTGATGTTGGTGTTGGTATATTTAAGTAGCAGGGGGTGTGGGGGTGCAGGGATGCTTGCCCCCCTGCAAAAATGTGAAATAAGAAGTTTTCATGTTTTAGGGGTTTTTTTTATTTTTTGAGTTCGATATTGCAGAACTTCAGTCCTCTGGTCCTCGATGATCAGAGGTTCAATGTTCTGCAATTTTGATACTCTGAAGGGGACCCATTCAATTATATGTTCATGGTTCATTTTTTCTAAAAATTTGTTAGTGGATAGACAATGGCTATTATTCAGTGCTCATTTGTTGAAAATGGGAATGATACTATGGGAATTGTTTTAATCAATATGTGTTTAAAACTGTATAGCAGACTGCTGAATGTGACTGTCAGGCTCGACATGAAGATTACTGGTTTACAAACAGATATCTTGCCTATTTTTAAGAAGCTTGGAAGTAACATTTGGAAAGAAGGGGGTTACAGTTATATTCATCTTTTTTCTAGATTCACAAAAACATTTTTCTGGTTGATTGTTTTGAAGTAGAAATGACAGCTTGGTAGTATTTTGTGTAGTTGGAATATTTGGCATTGCAGCCAGAGTGTTGCTATGCATGGGAATAGTTGAATTGATGTTGAGATGGAATGCTTCATAGCATTTAGTGTAATGATGTTTAAATTATTGTCCTGTGTCAATTTTGCAAAGACATTAATATTCCCTAGTGGTTTTGTTCCTTTGTAGAAGGTTTTAGGATAACATATGTGGAGTGTTTCCAATTTTCTAAGGTAAGTGGATTTAGTTATGTTTGTGTTTACCCTAGTGACGTTTTTTAGTTGATAATATCCAATAACTCTGGATGCATTTACGGGCTCTGCTTCTACTCTGTCCATAATTTGTCTCTCAGTTTTAGTTGTTCCTTTAACTCTGAAGTGTTATAATATTGCCATTTTTGTCTTTGATGGTACAGACTATTTTGAACTGCATAGAATATTATGGAATGCAGAATGGAATGAGATGAAGTCTCTTCCATGAAAAAAAATGGTGCCCGGTGTATGTACTCAAATTCTTTAGTAACTATTGATTCGGCAGACTTGAGAGAGGATCTTATGTGAATTAGCAGATGGAGAGAAAAGTCTTGTGTTTTTTTAGTGCCTTGTTAATGAGTATTGGTCAATGGTGATTCGTACATTGATGGGTAAACATTTACTAATTTTATTTAAACTGGTATGTTACTTATTACAATGACTAGGATTGTACCTTTTCTAGAGTTGTGACCTGGCCTTATTAGTTCATTGATTAGTTGTGTAAGGTTTTGAAAAAAGAGTGGTCTAGTGAGTCAAAATTGTTATTGGCCAAGCCAGTCTAAATTAAGATCAGTGAGTGAAATGAGTTTGTGATACTGTGATGGAGGGGGGGATGTGCATTATTGTAATCTAGACAAGCCTAGTAGAGTGTGGAAGGCATATTTAGAATACTGCTGCTTGTATTTTAACTTGAACCCTAGTTTTCTTTGCAATAGTAACAAATTTGGAACTGTGACTCTGGTTGTCTTGCTTCTTGTTATTAAAGTGGGTGAAATTTTGGTTATTCTGCATTTCCCAGAGGGCCAGTTGATCTGGTACTAACTGCTCCATTGTAACTGATTGACTTTATTTTTGTGCAAAACCACTAAGCACCATTGCCTTTATTTATTTATTTGTTTCATTTTACATTTATTGACCTGGTTTGTCCAACTGAGCTGAGGAGCCCTTTTTCAGCAAAGGCCTGGGGAGAAAAGCTCCACATATTAAACAATTATCATTTAAACGAAGCAATTAACAGCACAGATTGAAAATATTTGCAAGACATTTAAATAGAAACATTAAGATGTCATATGATAAGAAATAATTTTGACATTAGCGGTAACAATACACAGTAAAATCATATTGTCAGTTGCAGCTAAGCAAGCATACTTCTATTGAATATTTATCTAAGGCATTAACTGTTTAGGTTTTAGAAGACAGGTGAAAAACTAGTGAAAGAAGGCTAGAGAGAGCTTGGGTAAAGAATAAGTAGAGGGCAGGTGGTAGACTGTCATCAGGATAGGAGGAATGTTTAGGGAGGGTGAGTACAGTGGCAAGACCAGTGGCTTCTTAGGTACTCTTTGGTACCTGTCTTAAATTGTTTAGGATGCGTGAGGGTCATGATTTCTAGTGGGAGTCTGTTCCAAGCAATAGTAGGATGACAGCTATAAATGTAACACCCAAATCTGATCTTGGGTAGATTTGAAGCAGGTGTTGGTTGGAGCTCCGGAGAGGTCTGCTTGGAGAATAATGGGAGATAAAAGAAGATAGCGTAGGACAGTAGGAAGGCTGGTGAAGGATAGAGTGAATGATCTGGTGGTGAGAGAGGAGAAGCTGGTGGGGTAATTCTAGCCAGTTTAGGTGTTTTATTGACAGACACTGATGGGATTTGTAAATTTGTTGGGCAGCGAATCTGGCTGCCTTGTTGTAGATAGATTCTAATTTGGTCAGGAGTGAGGAGTTGAGATTTGTGAGAATTTAACCGCTATACATTAGACTCAGCAGGAGGTAAATATGAGAGAGAGAGCAACCCTGGCTTTGATGGTGAGAAACTTCTTGTTTCAGTAAAAGAATCCTAGTTTTTGATGAGTCTTCCTGATACAATTAATTACATGTAAGTCAGTCTTAAGTTGATCATCAATGGTGACACCTAAGTGTTTTGTGCTGAATTCTATCTCAATGGCAGTGTTATTAAGAGTCAGTATGGAGAAGGAGGATTTAATGTGGTTAACATTTTGGGGAGAAAGAGTAATAGCTTAGTTTTCTTAGGGTTAAGTATGAGGTGGCTATTGGAGAGCCAGGTTTCGAATGGGTTAAAGGATGTCTGAGTAGCTGAGAGGAGCTCAGAGGGATAGTTAGCAATGGTGATGACTGTAGAGTCATCTGCATATTGAACCAGGGATGACTGAGGGCAAGAAGTATAGAGTAGGTTAGTAAAGATATTGAAAAGTAAAGGGCCAAGAATAGATCCTTGGGGAACACCCATTTTTACTGGGAGAGGAGGGAAGAGTGCAGAGTGCCATCTCACTGACTGCAGCCTGTCAGTGAGGTAGCTGGAGAACCATGCAACAGAAGTAGTGGAGAAGTTAAGGTTGGATAGTTTGTTCAGCACAAGAGAGTGAGAGACAGTATCAAAAGCTTTTGAGAGGTTTAAGAATAGGCAAGAGATAAGTTTGTGGTCTTCTCTGGCTAATGAAATAGTGTTAAGGAAGGATATTAGGGCTGTAGTAGTGCTGTGTTTAGGTCAAAAGCCATGTTGAGTGGGTGCGTGCAGATTTTCCTGTATTAAATATTGCATGACTTGTTTATATATACATTTTTCCAGTACTTTAGAGAGAGAGGTGAGAGGATAGTGATAGGTCTAAAATTGGTGATTTCAGAGGAGTTACCTCCTTTGTGTATAGGTAAAGTGTAGAACTGCTTCCAGATGGAAGGGACTTTAGACTCAGAGACTGAGAAGTTAATTAAGATAGATACAGGGAGAGCTAGAGAGTCTACTGCTAACTGAAGGAAGTCAGATGATGCTGAGCATGGTTTTAATTTGGAGAGTAGAGATTTGATGTCGCTAGTGGGTACAGGTTTCAGGGAAAAAGTATTAGAGGAGTTTGTAATAGGAGCAGGTTCTGAGAAGTTAAAACTGTAAGTAGTAGAGGGGTTAGAATTAAATAGCTTAGATATAGATTCAATAAAATAGGTATTAAAGATGGTGGCAGTTTACCCTGGTGTCCTGTCTGGGCATGGACTGGGGGAAGAAGGATTACCAGGATGCAATATTTGGTTTATCGAGCTCCAAATTTTTTGGGGGATTACATCTTAAAGCTGTGGGAGGATTGTAATAGAAGTGTTTTTTGTCTTTATTAATGTTTTTTTTTTTGTCAGATTTCTGAGTTCTTTATATTTTTTCAAGTCTGCAGGGAGCTTAGTTTTTGATCATGTTTTTCATGACCTGTCTCTAATTTTCATTACAGTGCGAGTGGCAGTCGATAACCATGAAGATATGTTAGATTTTATATGGACTGTACAGAGAGGAGCAGGTGAGTTAAGAATGATAACAAAGGTGGAGTTGAATACCTGGACTGCTTCTTTGAGTGGGAGTTGGATAAGGAAGTTCCAGTTTATTCTAGAGAGGACGGCTTTAAACGTTTCTGGGTGGAAGTTAGAGATTTTGTGGCAGGTAATAAATCTGTGTGGTTTAGAGAAGTGGGAAATTAATCTAAATACTTTTATTGGGGAGTGATCACTCAGGGAGTTTGGTAGGGTTTCAGGGTTATGGTATTTGGAGGGATTAGAGACACTAGTCTCTAATTAGTATCCAGTCAATAAGAGTGCTAGGGATGTGTGAGTTGTTGGTATGGGTGGGTTTGGAGATTAGTAGAGAAACTGGATGACAAAGAGTTAACCAGTTTATATGTAACACATTGCATTCAAGTTACCTGGCACTTGCCCACTAAAGCAATTATATAAGTCAGCACTAAAAAATTAAAAGCATTACACCCTCACAAACTCCCCTTGAGTACCTTGTTCCCCATTAGCCCTTTTTTTTCCAATTATAAAGGAATTCCCAATACTATTCTAGCATGTCCAAAGGTCAGTTGTCAATCTCCTCTCTGGTCCAGCTGGTGAATCTGGGAATCTTGAGGCAATGTTACAACTGCCTCATGTACACAGACAACCCTCTCCTCCTCCCAACAAATTCCAACACATGTGAGAGATGCAACCATATAGCCATACTGGAGGTTAAGCTCTCTCAACTCAGTACTGGCATAACCAGTCAGGAGGAGAAGGAAACCACACTCACTACAATTCCAGTCTCACATAGACCTACCACGACAGCAAACCAAACACATAAACAAAAACATACTCGGAGGCTCTAAATAAAAATCTGCCTAAGCAGCAGAGACCTACAAAGCAGACACCCAAGCAACCGCTACCCCAAAACAAAACACGTACAACACATAGCTCACAAAGCCAGTGTGCCGAACAGTCACAGCCCTTAAGGCTAAACAACACACCCGATACACTTGTAATAGGTGACTCTATCGTCAGGCACACTGACGTCGCACTTACCAGGCTGAACAAGGAGAAGGTCATGGTGAGCTGCCTGTCGGGTGCTAGGATCTGCCACATAACACAAGCATTCAGGTCACTCCAAGGCAAGTACAAATATGACTCAGTCATTGTCCATGCTGGTGTGAATGACCTGAGACGTACCTCCCTGGACTACATGAAAAGAGACATAGAGGAGCTCTCTGAGCATGTAGCCCAGGCCAGTATGACCCTGACCTTGAGTAACATCTTACCCTCACCAAGAATGATGCCACAATATGAAGACAAGATGATCAATTTCAACAATTGGCTTAAGTATTGGTGTCATTCAAAGGGGATCCAATGCCTGTCAGCCTGGGATGACATGCTCGACAAGCCACGATGCTTCGCTAGGGACGGCTTGCACCTGTCAACCCTGGGCTTTCGGATATTGGCAAACCTCTTGCTACCCCCATAGTGCCTTTTTTAGGCAAGGCTCAAAAGACAAACCCACCTCCATAGGTATCACAAGGGATAAGAAACTAAGAGTAATGCTACTCAACGCCAGAAGTCTAAACCTCAAGATGCATGCACTCGAAACTCTCCTTAGCATGGAGAACATCGATATCTGTGTAGTAACAGAAACCTGGTTCAAGGATCCCGAGAGCACCCCAGCACTACCAGGTTATACCTCATACCATGCTTTTCGGCCCCAAAACTTGGACCGAACCACAAAAGGAGGGGGAGTATCAATATTCGTCAAAGATACCCACACCTCCAGGTTGGTGGCACAGCACGAAGCATCAGAGACTATCCATGTGAAACTAACAGTGGGTAAAACTGCCTTCCAGTTTATAGCCTGCTACAGACCACCCTCCCAAACCCAGGAACCCCACTCATCCTTCCTGAGAACACTGGAAAATATGAAGGTCTCTCCAAACACCATTATATTGGGTGACTTCAACTACCCAAACATAGACTGGGAGCATTACTCTAGCTCCAGCACCCTAGCCCAAAGGTTCCTAGAATTTATAAACTGAAATACTGTGGAACAACTTGTTACCACTCCCACAAGAGGGGAAAACATACTGGACCTGATCATCACCAACATGGGGACTCTATGCTCCAGACCAGAAGTGTATCCCTCATTGGTAAGATCAGACCATAAACTAATCTCAATGGATATTCACATCCCAACTCCACCCCCTGCCCTGAAAACCACAGTGAAAAACTTCTCTAATGCAAATTTCACACTCCTCAAAACCGAGGTGGAATCCTTCAAAGCCCCCGGGCCTGTGGAAAATACGGCCCAGACCGCAGAATCCTTTATAAATGCATTACTTTGCAAACAGTGAATGCCAGAACGCTACAATTCGCCAAAGACCTCACGAATAAATGCATGTTCAACATATACCATAGGCAAAATAATGATAAAATCAGCTTTAATCCATATATTGTTAAGCACTTTCACTCACTAAACCGTGAGCTTCCTCAGAACCTTCTGGATTAAAGCTGATTTTATCATTATTTTGCCTGTGGTATATGTTGAACACGCATTTATTCGTGAGGTCTTTGGTGAATTGTAGCATTCTGGCATTCACTGTTTGCAAAGTATAGCTATTTCGAACGCTACCTTTTGGTTCTGCAGTTAGTTTATAAACGCAGTCTATGAACACCTTCAGGAATGCATGGATCATGCAATCCCAAATAAAACCAAGTCCCAATCCTCCAAAGGCAGACGTCCTGTCTGGTGGACCCCAACCATAAACAAACTATACAATAGAAGGAGGAAGCTACTACATGATAGAGCAAAATCCCAAAAAGGGAAGGCATCTCTGATCAGTATTAGCAAAAAACTATGGGCACTCATAAAATCGTCTAAGGCCAGCTTCAAGAGAAAAATTGCACAGGACACTAAGGATAACCACAAGGCTTTCTTTAGTTATGTTAGGAACCTGGGTGGGAATTCCCAGATATGCTCAGAATTAGTCCAAAATGACAAAAAATACACCGAACCCACAGACATTGCCAACATCCTAGCTGACAGGTTCAGCGCAAACTTCCCCCCTCCCCACCAAAAGGGCAAATATCTATCCCAGCAGAGTGCTGGCCCCCTGACATCTCAGATGCTCAGGTAAAAGCTGCCCTCTCCAAAGCAAAAAACACAGCATCAATGGGACCAGATGGTGTCCCGGGCTGCGTCCTACATGAACTCCAAGAAGAGCTAAACCCAAACATAAAACTACTGTTCAATCTCAGCCTTACTACAGGATATGTACCCAAAGAGTGGCATACAGCAACAGTGGTCCCTCTCCACAAAGGTGGTGCCTGAACGGATCCTGGAAACTATCGCCCAATAAGCCTGACTAGCTTGGTCTGCAAAGCTATGGAAAGGATCATCATGGACCTCATAAATAAAGATATTGGGGACCTACAGACACTGGATCCTACCCAGTTTGGCTTTGTTAAGGGCAGATCCTGCCTCTTAAACCTGGTTGATTTCTTCGAAACAGTCACTAAGGCCATTGACGAGGGGAAGGTGGTCCACACAGCCTACCTGGACCTCGCAAAAGCCTTCGATACAATACCCCACTCTGGCATTATAGATAAGCTCACCAGCTTAAATATAAACCCCTATGTCACTAGATGGGTTGCAAACTGGCTCAAGGACAGAACCCACATGGTTAGAATTGCTGGAGCCATGTCAGACTCCAAACCAGTTACAAGTGGCATCCCACAAGGCTCAGTCCTGGGACCTCTCTTGTTTGGTATATATTTCTTGGAGGTACAGGCCAACATGGAAGGACTGTGGCTGACCAAGTTTGCAGATGACTGCAAACTGGGCACCATAATCGACACTCCAGCTGACACAAGCATCCTCCAAAAGGGCCTCATAGAAACAGACAACTGGTGCCAGAGCCATGGCCTCAAGCTAAACGCCAAAAAGTGTATAGTCATCCCTTTGGCAAAACAAAGTGCCCACAAATTACCACATAGGTGGTAATCCATTAAGTATAGAAGAAGTAATTAGGGACCTGGGGACCCAAGTTGATAGCAATCTCTCATTTGACAACCACATGACCAAAGTGGTTAGAAAAACATTTTATATAGCCCACCTAATCATGAAGGGATTCACATCTAGATCAGGGGAGGTCATCGTGCCTCTTTACTCATCCCTCATCAGGCCTATAATTGAGTATAATGCCCCTTTTGGGATGTACCTTACCAGACACCTGTAGCAACTGGAAAGACCCCAAAAGTACCTCACCAAGAGGATCAAAGGGCTCAAACAGATGCCATATGCTGCCCGGTTAAAGAAACTCCAGCTCTACTCAGTGGCATATAGCCTGCTCAGAGGCGATCTGTGCCTGACGTATAAAGCCATGTCCAACCCGGAATTAATGGACATGCTGCACCTCATAAAATCCAAATCCCATCGAGCTACGCACTCGAGACTTGAACCTCAGCACTGAAATAAATAGGACATGCTGGAGGGACAGATTCATAACCCAGAGGCTCCCTTCACTCTGGAATAAAATCCCAGTCCAAGTTAGGCAGAGTCCCTCATTGACTCTCTTCAAGAGGAATCTTGATGAGTGGATGGGAGATTGTAGGTTTACCCCGGGTATCACTTCTGTGTCACTGTTAGACAGTGGCACAGTATACTAACCTCGAAAAAGGGCATAGCAAAATTATTTTAAAATGGGTGGCGAAAGCCAAACACACTCTGGCTAGGCTTATAAATGCCCTAGGGCAGATAGCCTAGTATGAACCTATGAACCTATATTTACATTCCCAAAGAGGATGGTTTCATTAAAAATATGCTGAGAAAAGTATGATGATTGTTTTCCAACAGAGGAATGTTATCCCCTGGTAGAATGTAGATGGCTGCTACTGTGATAGTAGTATAGTCATTGAGTTTAAGGTTAGCTGTCAGTAATTCAGCAGGGGAAAAGGATGGGATAGGTTGAAGAGTTTTCTCTTCCCTACTGTTGTACAAAAAATGTGTTAATATACCTATGTTCAGGGGTACTGGGGCTTGCTCTCATATTGGGGCTGGAGTGGGTCTGCTCCCTAAAAGAAAAACTTTTCAATCCCTGTAGGTAGCATGAATGTTAGGTGCATTTGCCAATCAGCTGGGATTGCCTATTTCCCCTTCTAATTGTGTTTTAATTATTCATACAGGAAGCAGAAAATTCAGTATCTGTTTTCATTAATGTAAATAGTCTGCCCACTGATGAGTTCCTGGCCTTTTGCCAAACAAGACGTTGCAGATTTTATTAATGAAGGGGAAAATGCTGTATTTATCGTTCATTGGGTTTCTGTTTTAGCTAGCATCTTCCGAAGAAGAAGAATAATCAAAGCTTCTAGGACAGACCACTTGTGATTAATACTTCCCATGTCCATGAAGCAGTTGAGAGGCTTCATTGTTTACTTGCGCTGGAATGAAAATTGACGAGCTGTCTTGAGTTACATTGGATTTCCTTTGTATGATTTTATTATCTCTAATATAAGAATATTAGAGTATATTAGACTTCTTTATTATTGTTATTGCTAGGGAGGTAATGTAGAGTAGGTGACTATGTAAGTTGAATTTTTGTAGGTAAATATGCACAGTGCATGCTTTTACACACCTAATGCAGCTGTGGAGGTTCATTGTTTTATTGGGTTTTCTACAAATATCAAGTCTTATGATTAATGCCAGTATTAGTATTAGATTTTGTGCTGAAGGATAAAGTAGTTTTGTCCTGTCTGCTTGTTAATATACTATTTGAACTGTTTGGATTGTCATATGTAATAAATGTGAAACAATTGCTCATATTTTGTCAAAAGTGCTGCAGTCAAGAGGTATTTGATTGTTTGTCTTTATATGGGGCATGGCTATGTATATGCAACTTAAGTGAAGGTTGGCTGGAGATAGGATGGGATGTGTGCTAAGTTGGCCAGCCAATAGACAGCAATCAGCTAGTGAATGTGCAGTAGTCATTGACTGTCTAACAGAGAAGTAAGTCTACCCTGAATTTCCGAATGAAATCAGTGAAATAAGCAGTTACAAGTCACTGCTTGTTATGGTTTATGTCTATGTGTATTAACTGAAGTACTTTGATTAAGCTGAGGGCATCAAACTCAGTGCTAACTCGACTCGTACTACTGTTAAATGTAACTATTTCATCAGTACAGGGGACATAAAGCAGTCTTAAGCAAGCTTGTCAGTAATACAGTATGCAAGCAACTATATTTGTTTAGGTTACCTAATTGCTTTAGTGGCATTTGTTACTCCTCTGGGAACTTTAATTCTGTGTAACCCTTCGGTGAGGACTTTGAAGTTTATGTAACAACTCATGGATAAAACCTGTACAGATACTAATAAAACTTATACTCAGTTTAGAAATGCATGATAAACTTGCTATTCATGCAATCCTCTTCCAAGCTGTTGACTGCTGAGAAATACACAGATGTGTACATTACCTCTCTTACCTCAAACAACTTCACTTTCTATTCAAACTACATCATGCTACATACTACCACTAACACCTTTGTTACAACTTTTAACTGTAAAAGTATAGCAAACTATGCACAGTTTTACTGTATTATAACATGGTAAAAACAGCTTTATTTAGTTACTTTCCCAAAACAGCTATTTTTAAAGGCAATGTGCAAAACAAAGCCCCCCCCCCCTCTCTCTCTCTCTATATATATATATATATATATATATATATATATATATATATATATATATATATATAAATATATATATATATATATATTTATATATAGAACTGTATCATTTCTACATGGCAGGCCTTACTATCTTCTTGGAGAACACAGTGCATGCATATACACTTCTCAGTAATGTTGACTAGTATAAATGAAGTAATTTTTAATATAGTTAGACTTCCTTTTTACAATACATTAAAGAAAACATTTGTCAAGCCCAATGTAATATTTGTGTAGGGCATCATTATTGCTGAACAGAATACATTGTTTTATATAGGATAAGATGTATCTGCTTGTCATACCCTGCCTACAGCCTGGGAGTCAAATAGTTACATTAGTGCATTTAATTAGTTAAGAAGGTATCTAGAAGAGCACATGAGAAAGAATGACTACAGAGTTCATGATGGAATTGACAATGATAGTAGCTGGGGAATAGTGTAATTTGGGCTGTCACAAAGTTTAAAAAACTATTTTCCTCTCAGTGGTGCTGCCAGTCAGTAACAAATCGGATGTGTCATTCAGCTTGGACATGCCAAGTAGCTGCTGCCTCAAGCTGTTTGGTTCAAAAGTAAGGCTACCCTGAACTTCTTAATGAATCAGTAAACTAAAAAAAACAGGATACTGCTTATTAAGGCTGATGGCCTCACATATTAATGGAAGATGACCAGTTAAGCAGAGGATATTAAACTCCAGTGTTGCCCTACCAGTGTTACTGTTAGATGTAATTACATCCAACAGCAGTCTTAGGCAGGCTTATCAAAATTACTTTATATAACTATATCATAACTACTTACTACCATTGGACAAATTCCTAAGCAGATGCAAGGCGCACACTGAGTTACCGAATTCCAGCGGTCACTAAAGCCCCCTTTGCAACTTTCTATGTCCAAGCATCTTTTTTAACTTAACTCTCACTGTATTTGTAAACTGTGCCTCGTACATTACCAGAATGCATCATATTACTCTATCCTGTATTTTATTCTCAACTTTGGTTACAATGTCTTCCTACAAATTACCCTTTACCCACCCTTAGCATTGCACACTTACCTTCTCTATTCCCTGCTCTCTGATATTGTATTGTTTCAAATTTTCCTGATACAGCTGTTTAACTGATTGTTTTTCTTTCTCCATCTGTCCGTACACTTGAATGCTTTCCGGGCACTGTTCCAACACTTTCCCTAAGCTTATACCTAAGTAGCCACACCCGCACAATTTCTTTCAACCAATCACAACAAGCAGACCCTCCCAAACATCTACACCTAATAGCCCTATACATCATCACAACCACAGTGCTGGTGTTCCTATATCACCTCTCTTCATATCACAATCAACTGCTAAACCCTAATCCCCCTCCCTGCCAAACTACTCCCCTCTCCCACCAAAAAAAATCTGTATATCCTAACATAACCCCCACCCTTTTCAACACTAGCCACATGGCATACTATACAAATTCCACCTCCATAGAACCCTTTCTCTAACCTGCCAAAAGCATTCCAAACTTCTAAGCAAAGTCACCAATCTACTCTCTCAACTTACCAATTGACTGTGTCTCTGGGGACATACATCCAAACCCTGGTCCAGTTCCCCCACAATGTGTCTCTAGGAACCCTACCATCCCCTCATTTGAAACAGCTCTACTAAAAACAAAAACAATTCTAATCTACTACTCCTCAACATGAATGTTAGAAGTATAGGGAGAAAAGTACGTGACCTCCATGTTATACTATCCCACTACTCTTCTAACATGGTAATATTAACTGAGATCTGGCTAAAACCCGAAAACAGCAACCATGAAATACTAGCTCCTGGATACAATATTTTGCATAAAGACAGATCTATCAAAAAGGGTGGTGGATAGCAATATTATTCAAAAACCACCTAACAGTTGAAACCTTAAAACTAACTATCCCTAACTTTGACAATGCAGAGCTACTCTTTACTAAGCTAAAAATTAACCCCCCTAAAAAAAAATCATCATTATAGGGGGTTACATCCCACCTGGGCATAACATTCCCACACTAGAAAATCTACTTCACTGGATCTCCAATGCCTTCCCTCAGGAAAAAATCCTCCTAGGAGACTTTAAAATTGACTGGCTCACCTGTTCCTCCCAAAATCCAGCAACCCATATTAACCTCCATGGGTTCACCCAAACTATCATTTCTACAAGGACAGACAAATCTTCCAAGCAACAGTCCATCCTTGGCTGGATTCTGCCCAACACCCCCACCCTATGCTCTCAGTCTGGTTGTCTGCCTGATGGTTTTACTGACCAGCAACCAACCTTTCTTCTAAGGACCTGTAACCATCAAAGTAAGCCAACCATCTATTGCATAATCCGAAACAAAAAAAGAATTTCAACCCTAACAACTTTATCTCATCTCTAAAGAGCTGCAAGTGGGAAGCTCTTACACAACAAACCTTGAAAAAGGCTGTTAAATCTTTTAACAGCATGTTTCTAGATATACTAAACTGCCATGCACCACTGAGCACTATTAGAGTAAAAGCTAACTATGCATCTTGGCTAAGTAAGGAATGCAGATCCCTGCTAATATAAAGAGATAAAGCTTGGGAACGATATCATAAAAGCAAATCACAAGCCTCAAAAACTATCATTTTTACAATTGAGAAACAAAGCAAAGAAATTAGTTAAACTTGACAAAATCAACTATTATGACAATATTCAAACAAACCATCATAACAATCCTCAAAAGTTCTGGGCTGCCATTAATAATATTCTGCACCCAGGTAAATCCAAAACACCCATACCAGCAACAACCAGTAACTCTGATAACACGGAACTCAATTCAACAAATACTTCACAGGAACTATCCTAGCCCTCTCAAATTCCCAGAACACCCCTATCACCTCTGAGCATTCATATCACAAAACAGCACTAACTCCTTTACATTGCAATCAGTCTCTGTTAGCACCATAAGAAAACTACTTAAAAAAACTAAAGCCAGCCAAACTACCAGCAGGCAAACTTCCTGCAGACT